>NC_091745.1:32918723-32921223 GCF_043380555.1 Nothobranchius furzeri
GAAATAACAGGTGTTTACACATTTTAGCTGTCCAATTTTTTTAAACAGTGTTCACAGATTTGACTTTTCTGCTATTTAGGATTAGTTTTTTTGATTCTTCAATTACTTTTTGTGCTTTTTTTGCTTCTTGGTGCTTTTTGCTTTCACATCTTTCACTACGTTCAGCTCATTTAACAGTTTAGCTTAGTTTCAGCTTACTTCAGCTATTCAACAACTTCAGCAATCCGTTTCTGAATTCGGCTTAACTGTTAAACTAGTCCTACTCAAACAACAAGTGTTTACACCTTTTTGCTTCCAGATTTTTAAATAATGTTCAGATTTCAGTTTTCTGCTGTTTAGGATTGATTTGTCCGGTCTTCACTTTTTGTGCTTTATTTACATTTTGGTGCTTTTTGCTTCTAAATCTTTCAAAACATTCAGCTCATTTTAACAGTTTTGCTTAGTTTCAGCTTCAGCAATTAGTTTCTGAATTCAGCATATGATGCTAATTTCACAGTTCAGCTAAATGTAAAAATTAAACTGTTGAACTAGTCCTACTAAAATAACAGGTGCTAAAGACATTTTACCTGTCCAATTCTTTTAGACAGTGTTCACAGATTTGAGTTTTCTGCTATTTAGAATTAGTTTTTTGATTCTTCACTTACTTTTTGTGCTTTTTTTTTTGCTTCTTTGTGCTTTTTGCTTTCACATCTTTCACTACGTTCAGCTCATTTAACAGTTTAGCTTAGTTTCAGCTTACTTCAGCTATTCAACAACTTCAGCAATCCGTTTCTGAATTCGGCTTATGCTACTCATTTCACAGTTCAACTAAAAATTAAACTGTTAAACTAGTCCTACTCAAACAACAAGTGTTTACACCTTTTTGCTGTCCAGATTTTTAAATAATGTTCAGATTTCAGTTTTCTGCTGTTTAGGATTGATTTGTCCGGTCTTCACTTTTTGTGCTTTATTTACATTTTGGTGCTTTTTGCTTCTAAATCTTTCAAAACATTCAGCTCATTTTAACAGTTTTGCTTAGTTTCAGCTTCAGCAATTAGTTTCTGAATTCAGCATTTGATGCTAATTTCACAGTTCAGCTAAATGTAAAAATTAAACTGTTGAACTAGTCCTACTAAAATAACAGGTGTTTAGACATTTTACCTGTCCAATTTTTTTAGACAGTGTTCACAGATTTGAGTTTTCTGCTATTTAGAATTAGTTTTCTTGATTCTTCACTTACTTTTTGTTCTTTTTTGCTTCTTTGTGCTTTTTGCTTTCACATCTTTCACTACATTCAGCTCATTTAACAGTTTAGCTTAGTTTCAGCTTACTTCAGCTATTCAACAACTTCAGCAATCAGTTACCAAATTTAGCATATACTGCTAATTTCACAGTTCAGCTAAATGTAAAAATTAAACTGTTAAACTAGTCCTACTGAAATAACAGGTGTTTACACATTTTAGCTGTACCATTTGTTTAAACAGTGTTCACAGATTTGAGTTTTCTGCTATTTAGGATTAGTTTTCTTGATTCTTCACTTACTTTTTGTGCTTTTTTGCTTCTTTGTGCTTTTTGCTTTCACATCTTTCACTACATTCAGCTCATTTAACAGTTTAGCTTAGTTTCAGCTTACTTCAGCTATTCAACAACTTCAGCAATCAGTTAGCAAATTTAGCATATACTGCTAATTTCACAGTTCAGCTAAATGTAAAGATTAAACTGTTAAACTTGTCCAACTGATATAACAGGTGTTTAGACATTTAAGCTGTCCAGATTTTTATACAATGTTCACAGATTAAAGTTTTTTTTTTTTTTTTTTTTTTTTTTTTTTTGCTATTTAGCATTATTTTTCTCTATTCTTCACTTACTTTTTGTGCTTTATTTGCTTGTTGGTGCTTTTTGCTTCTACATCTTTCAAGACATTCAGCTCATTTGGACAGTTTTGCTTTGTTTCAGCTTCAGTTAAGCTGTTTAGCAGCTTCAGTTCAGCTGTTCAGCAGCTTCAGCTTACAGTTTCAGCTATCCAGCATTCAAACAGCATTTGTGCAATAAATGCAATTTTTCTAGTTCTTCTTCTTCTTCTTCTTCTTCTTCTTATTCTGCTTCCGTACACTTTTTGAACCGCTTCTTCTCCTTCAAATTTTGAGCTATTTCAACTATTTTATACCAAAACGTTCAGCTCGTTAAGCTCTTTCCGGCTATTACTTTTGGCATTGATATCTTTAAAATTTTTCGAGTTATTAAGCTTTTTCTGAAAAAAAATTCCCATTGAAATGAATGGGATTGGTCAATTTTCAGCAAATTCCTATCACCTTTTTGACCTAAAACTCTACTGGGTTCCTTTTAAGTCAGAGACTTCATTCAAAGTTTAACAAACTCACAAGACTTTCCTGTTTAACATATTAAAGAGGCTTTTTGATATCTTTTACGGTTTTTCTAAAATCGCAGGTAGAAGTTGAGGTACGACTTGAAATTTTCAGAAAAATTCACAAAAGTTATAATGGGGAAAGATAGGAGCAGT
>NC_091745.1:32926223-32946223 GCF_043380555.1 Nothobranchius furzeri
ACAACTTCAGCAATCAGTTACCAAATTTAGCATATACTGCTAATTTCACAGTTCAGCTAAATGTAACAATTAAACTGTTAAACTAGTCCTACTGAAATAACAGGTGTTTACACATTTTAGCTGTCCAATTTTTTTAAACAGTGTTCACAGATTTGAGTTTTCTGCTATTTAGGATTAGTTTTCTTGATTCTTCACTTACTTTTTGTGCTTTTTTGCTTCTTTGTGCTTTTTGCTTTCACATCTTTCACTACGTTCAGCTCATTTAACAGTTTAGCGTAGTTTCAGCTTACTTCAGCTATTCAACAACTTCAGCAATCAGTTACCAAATTTAGCATATACTGCTAATTTCACAGTTCAGCTAAATGTAAAGATTAAACTATTAAACTTGTCCAACTGAAATAACAGGTGTTTAGACATTTAAGCTGTCCAGATTTTTATACAATGTTCACAGATTTAAGTTTTTTTTTTTTTTTGCTATTTAGCATTATTTTTCTCTATTCATCACTTACGTTTTGTGCTTTATTTGCTCGTTGGTGCTTTTTGCTTCTAAATCTTTCAAAACATTCAGCTCATTTTAACAGTTTTGCTTAGTTTCAGCTTCAGCAATTAGTTTCTGAATTCAGCATATGATGCTAATTTCACAGTTCAGCTAAATGTAAAAATTAAACTGTTGAACTAGTCCTACTGAAATAACAGGTGTTTAGACATTTTACCTGTCCAATTTTTTTAGACAGTGTTCACAGATTTGAGTTTTCTGCTATTTAGAATTAGTTTTCTTGATTCTTCACTTACTTTTTGTGCTTTTTTGCTTCTTTGTGCTTTTTGCTTTCACATCTTTCACTACATTCAGCTCATTTAACAGTTTAGCTTAGTTTCAGCTTACTTCAGCTATTCAACAACTTCAGCAATCAGTTACCAAATTTAGCATATACTGCTAATTTCACAGTTCAGCTAAATGTAAAAATTAAACTGTTAAACTAGTCCTACTGAAATAACAGGTGTTTACACATTTTAGCTGTCCAATTTTTTTAAACAGTGTTCACAGATTTGAGTTTTCTGCTATTTAGGATTAGTTTTCTTGATTCTTCACTTACTTTTTGTGCTTTTTTGCTTCTTTGTGCTTTTTGCTTTCACATCTTTCACTACATTCAGCTCATTTAACAGTTTAGCTTAGTTTCAGCTTACTTCAGCTATTCAACAACTTCAGCAATCAGTTACCAAATTTAGCATATACTGCTAATTTCACAGTTCAGCTAAATGTAAAAATTAAACTGTTAAACTAGTCCTACTGAAATAACAGGTGTTTACACATTTTAGCTGTCCAATTTTTTTAAACAGTGTTCACAGATTTGAGTTTTCTGCTATTTAGGATTAGTTTTCTTGATTCTTCACTTACTTTTTGTGCTTTTTTGCTTCTTTGTGCTTTTTGCGTTCACATCTTTCACTACATTCAGCTCATTTAACAGTTAAGCTTAGTTTCAGCTTACTTCAGCTATTCAACAACTTCAGCAATCAGTTAGCAAATTTAGCATATACTGCTAATTTCACAGTTCAGCTAAATGTAAAGATTAAACTGTTAAACTTGTCCAACTGATATAACAGGTGTTTAGACATTTAAGATGTCCAGATTTTTATACAATGTTCACAGATTAAAGGTTTTTATTTTTATTTTTACATATATTTTTTTGCTATTTAGCATTATTTTCTCTATTCTTCACTTACTTTTTGTGCTTTATTTGCTTGTTGGTGCTTTTTGCTTCTACATCTTTCAAGACATTCAGCTCATTTTGACAGTTTTGCTTTGTTTCAGCTTCAGTTAAGCTGTTCAGCAGCTTCAGCTCAGCTGTTCAGCAGCTTCAGCTTACAGTTTCAGCTATCCAGCATTCAAACAGCATTTGTGCAATAAATGCAATTTTTCTAGTTCTTCTTCTTCTTATTCTGCTTCCGTACACTTTTTGAACCGCTTCTTCTCCTTCAAATTTTGAGCTATTTCAACTATTTTATACCAAAACGTTCAGCTCGTTTAGCTCTTTCCGGCTATTACTTTTGGCATTGATATCTTTAAAATTTTTCGAGTTATTAAGCTTTTTCTGCAAAAAATTTCCCATTGAAATGAATGGGATTGGTCAATTTTCAGCAAATTCCAATCACCTTTTTGACCTAAAACTCTACTGGGTTCCTTTTAAGTCAGAGACTTCATTCAAAGTTTAACAAACTCACAAGACTTTCCTGTTTAACATATTAAAGAGGCTTTTTGATATCTTTTACGGTTTTTCTAAAATCGCAGGTAGAAGTTGAGGTACAACTTGAAATTTTCAGAAAAATTCACAAAAGTTATAATGGGGAAAGATAGGAGCAGTGACCCTCCCTTGCTCCATTTCTGGCATTGTAGCAAGAGAACCGAAGGTCCGATTGAAATGAAACACACACTGGCTTACAGCTAACAAAAATACCTTCGTTTTGAGCTATAATCCATGACTGTACTCCAAACATTGTGGTCGTACGGTTAACTTGTTTGAGAAAATTCAAATTTAAAAAAATGTCTCTCCCCACTGTAAACTGAAGATTCCGCACTCTAACTTTTGAACTTCACATCTTCTGTGAACAACTCTATACCACCCCCAGACCGTTTGGACTACCAAAACAAATTATAACTCAAAAAGTAGGAATTTTTGTCAGCTTTTCAGAATGGGTTTCATTTTCTCTGTAGGTGTTACCGTTCTTTAGCTACAAGCCTCAGAAGGAGGAGAGACCCAGATTCTGTCTCATTGAAACCCATGTTAAAGGAAGAGAGATTTTCTCCTGAGATCGGCTTCACACAGCTAAAAGTTTCTCGTCATAGCTTCTAGATAATTCATGGTAGGCACATACAAATCGGCACAGATGATCATCAAAGTCTTCTGCCACTCACGCTTTTTGAATTTTTCAAATCGGTGCAGTACTTTTCGAATGGTGATGAGAAGTTTGACAGGTCCAATTTCACTTCTGAAGGACAGATTTTAAGGCTTCTCTCATTAACAGGAGTACAGCTGCAGGCCTCCAACAGCCAAGGGGAAAAGGCGGGAAAACAGTGCTGCTCTCTGATTGGTTGAGAGTGTTCAACCATTTTCTGTCCAATCAGGATCCAGCATCCACACAAATGACACATCAAATCGACCAGTTTGGTCTCAGGAATCTTGTATTCAATTTTAAATGCGTTATCTGTTACCATGGCAACACAAGAAGCTACATATCACTTTAATCAAGTCTCATAGGAATGAATATTAAAAAGCTGAATGTTGAGCCAATAACAGACTCCTGTTTTTGATCTTTTTGAACCATTTGTACTTCAGACTAGAAACATGTTCAATTTGATTGACCGTCAGAAGGTGGGAAAGTGCCCCGCTCCCTCCCAGCTCCCTGATTGGTTGAGAGAGGTCAATCATCTTCCGGCTAAATGGAAGTACATACCCACGCATGTGAGGCATCAAATCGATCGGCTAGGCCTAAGGAATCCATCCATCCAACCAACCAACCATCCATCCATCCATCCAGCCAACCAACCATCCATCCATCCATCCATCCAACCAACCATCCATCCATCCATCCTATCCCTGCATCCATCCATCCATCCATCCATCCATCCAACCAACCAACCAACCAACCATCCATCCATCCATCCATCCATCCATCCATCCATCCAACCATCCATCCATCCATCCATCCAACCATCCATCCATCCAACCGACCAACAGACCAACCATCCATTCATCCATCCATCCATCCTTCAATCCCTCCATCCCTCCATCCATCCAAGCA
Source organism: Nothobranchius furzeri (assembly GCF_043380555.1). Classification (NCBI taxonomy): domain Eukaryota; kingdom Metazoa; phylum Chordata; class Actinopteri; order Cyprinodontiformes; family Nothobranchiidae; genus Nothobranchius; species Nothobranchius furzeri. The sequence goes on from NC_091745.1 coordinate 32,930,022, forward strand.
ACCAACCAACTAACCAACAGACCAACCATCCATCCATCCATCCATCCAACCAACCAACCAACCAACCAACCAACCAACAAACCAACCAACCAACCATCCATCCATCCATTCATCCATCCATCCATCCATCCATCCATCCAACAGATCAACAGACCAACCATCCATCCATCCATCCATCCATCCCATCCATCCATCCATCCATCCAACCAACTAACCAACCAACCAACCAACCATCCATCCATCCATCCAACAGACCAACCAAACCACCATCCAACCATCCATCCATCCATCCAACCAACCAACAGACCAACCATCCATCCATCCATCCATCCATCCATCCAACCATTCATCCAACCAACCAACCAACCAACCCCATACACTTAAAACTAAAGTAGCAGCATAGCTGACAATTTAACGCTAGTCAGCTCATTTGAACAGTTTTGCTTTGTTTCAGCTTCAGCAATTAGTTTCTGAATTCAGCATATGATGCTTATTTCACAGTTCAGCTAAATGTAAAAATTAAACTGTTAAACTAGTCCTACTGAAATAACAGGTGTTTAGACATTTTAGCTGTCCAATTTTTTAAACAGTTTTCACAGATTTGTTTTCTGCTATTTAGGATTAGTTTTCTTGATTCTTCACTTACTTTTTGTGCTTTTTTTTTTGCTTCTTTGTGCTTTTTGCTTTCACATCTTTCACTACGTTCAGCTCATTTAACAGTTTAGCTTAGTTTCAGCTTACTTCAGCTATTCAACAACTTCAGCAATCCGTTTCTGAATTCGGCTTATGCTACTCATTTCACAGTTCAACTAAATATAAAAATTAAACTGTTAAACTAGTCCTACTCAAACAACAAGTGTTTAGACCTTTTTGCTGTCCAGATTTTTAAATAATGTTCAGATTTCAGTTTTCTGCTGTTTAGGATTGATTTGTCCGGTCTTCACTTTTTGTGCTTTATTTACATTTTGGTGCTTTTTGCTTCTAAATCTTTCAAAACATTCAGCTCGTTTTAACAGTTTTGCTTAGTTTCAGCTTCAGCAATTAGTTTCTGAATTCAGCATATGATGCTAATTTCACAGTTCAGCTAAATGTAAAAATTAAACTGTTGAACTAGTCCTACTAAAATAACAGGTGTTTAGACATTTTACCTGTCCAGTTTTTTTAGACAGTGTTCACAGATTTGAGTTTTCTGCTATTTAGAATTAGTTTTTTTGATTCTTCACTTACTTTTTGTGCTTTTTTTTTTGCTTCTTTGTGCTTTTTGCTTTCACATCTTTCACTACGTTCAGCTCATTTAACAGTTTAGCTTAGTTTCAGCTTACTTCAGCTATTCAACAACTTCAGCAATCCGTTTCTGAATTCGGCTTATGCTACTCATTTCACAGTTCAACAAAAAATTAAACTGTTAAACTAGTCCTACTCAAACAACAAGTGTTTACACCTTTTTGCTTCCAGATTTTTAAATAATGTTCAGATTTCAGTTTTCTGCTGTTTAGGATTGATTTGTCCGGTCTTCACTTTTTGTGCTTTATTTACATTTTGGTGCTTTTTGCTTCTAAATCTTTCAAAACATTCAGCTCATTTTAACAGTTTTGCTTAGTTTCAGCTTCAGCAATTAGTTTCTGAATTCAGCATATGATGCTAATTTCACAGTTCAGCTAAATGTAAAAATTAAACTGTTGAACTAGTCATACTAAAATAACAGGTGTTTAGACATTTTACCTGTCCAATTCTTTTAGACAGTGTTCACAGATTTGAGTTTTCTGCTATTTAGAATTAGTTTTTTTGATTCTTCACTTAATTTTTGTGCTTTTTTTTGCTTCTTTGTGCTTTTTGCTTTCACATCTTTCACTACGTTCAGCTCATTTAACAGTTTAGCTTAGTTTCAGCTTACTTCAGCTATTCAACAACTTCAGCAATCCGTTTCTGAATTCGGCTTATGCTACTCATTTCACAGTTCAACAAAAAAATAAACTGTTAAACTAGTCCTACTCAAACAACAAGTGTTTACACCTTTTTGCTTCCAGATTTTTAAATAATGTTCAGATTTCAGTTTTCTGCTGTTTAGGATTGATTTGTCCGGTCTTCACTTTTTGTGCTTTATTTACATTTTGGTGCTTTTTGCTTCTAAATCTTTCAAAACATTCAGCTCATTTTAACAGTTTTGCTTAGTTTCAGCTTACTTCAGCTATTCAACAACTTCAGCAATCCGTTTCTGAATTCGGCTTATGCTACTCATTTCAAAGTTCAACTAAAAATGAAACTGTTAAACTAGTCCTACTCAAACAACAAGTGTTTAGACCTTTTTGCTGTCCAGATTTTTAAATAATGTTCAGATTTCAGTTTTCTGCTGTTTAGGATTGATTTGTCCGGTCTTCACTTTTTGTGCTTTATTTACATTTTGGTGCTTTTTGCTTCTAAATCTTTCAAAACATTCAGCTCATTTTAACAGTTTTGCTTAGTTTCAGCTTCAGCAATTAGTTTCTGAATTCAGCATTTGATGCTAATTTCACAGTTCAGCTAAATGTAAAAATTAAACTGTTGAACTAGTCCTACTAAAATAACAGGTGTTTAGACATTTTACCTGTCCAATTTTTTTAGACAGTGTTCACAGATTTGAGTTTTCTGCTATTTAGAATTAGTTTTCCTGATTCTTCACTTACTTTTTGTGCTTTTTTGCTTCTTTGTGCTTTTTGCTTTCACATCTTTCACTACATTCAGCTCATTTAACAGTTTAGCTTAGTTTCAGCTTACTTCAGCTATTCAACAACTTCAGCAATCAGTTACCAAATTTAGCATATACTGCTAATTTCACAGTTCAGCTAAATGTAAAAATTAAACTGTTAAACTAGTCCTACTGAAATAACAGGTGTTTACACATTTTAGCTGTCCAATTTTTTTAAACAGTGTTCACAGATTTGAGTTTTCTGCTATTTAGGATTAGTTTTCTTGATTCTTCACTTACTTTTTGTGCTTTTTTGCTTCTTTGTGCTTTTTGCTTTCACATCTTTCACTACATTCAGCTCATTCAACAGTTTAGCTTAGTTTCAGCTTACTTCAGCTATTCAACAACTTCAGCAATCAGTTACCAAATTTAGCATATACTGCTAATTTCATAGTTCAGCTAAATGTAACAATTAAACTGTTAAACTAGTCCTACTAAAATAACAGGTGTTTACACATTTTAGCTGTCCAATTTTTTTAAACAGTGTTCACAGATTTGAGTTTTCTGCTATTTAGGATTAGTTTTCTTGATTCTTCACTTACTTTTTGTGCTTTTTTTCTTCTTTGTGCTTTTTGCTTTCACATCTTTCACTACATTCAGCTCATTTAACAGTTTAGCTTAGTTTCAGCTTACTTCAGCTGTTCAACAACTTCAGCAATCATTTACCAAATTTAGCATATACTGCTAATTTCACAGTTCAGCTAAATGTAACAATTAAACTGTTAAACTAGTCCTACTGAAATAACAGTGTTTACACATTTTAGCTGTCCAATTTTTTTAAACAGTGTTCACAGATTTGAGTTTTCTGCTATTTAGGATTAGTTTTCTTGATTCTTCACTTACTGTTTGTGCTTTTTTGCTTCTTTGTGCTTTTTGCTTTCACATCTTTCACTACATTCAGCTCATTTAACAGTTTAGCTTAGTTTCAGCTTACTTCGGCTGTTCAACAACTTCAGCAATCAGTTACCAAATTTAGCATATACTGCTAATTTCACAGTTCAGCTAAATGTAAAGATTAAACAGTTAAACTTGTCCAACTGATATAACAGGTGTTTAGATATTTAAGCTGTCCAGATTTTTATACAATGTTCACAGATTAAAGGTTTTTATTTTTATTATTATTATTATTTTTTTTTTTTTGCTATTTAGCATTATTTTTCTCTATTCTTCACTTACTTTTTGTGCTTTATTTGCTTGTTGGTGCTTTTTGCTTCTACATCTTTCAAGACATTCAGCTCATTTTGACAGTTTTGCTTTGTTTCAGCTTCAGTTAAGCTGTTCAGCAGCTTCAGCTCAGCTGTTCAGCAGCTTCAGCTTACAGTTTCAGCTATCCAGCATTCAAACAGCATTTGTGCAATAAATGCAATTTTTCTAGTTGTTTGAATGCTGTTAAGCATTCAAACTATTGTTTTCCTGTTTTTCTTTATTGTTTGAATGCTGTTAAGCATTCAAACTATTGTTTTCCTGTTTCTCTTTATTCTTCTTCTTCTTCTTCTTATTCTGCTTCCGTACACTTTTTGAACCGCTTCTTCTCCTTCAAATTTTGAGCTATTTCAACTATTTTATACCAAAACGTTCAGCTCGTTAAGCTCTTTCCGGCTATTACTTTTGGCATTGATATCTTTAAAATTTTTCGAGTTATTAAGCTTTTTCTGCAAAAAAATTCCCATTGAAATGAATGGGATTGGTCAATTTTCAGCAAATTCCTATCACCTTTTTGACCTAAAACTCTACTGGGTTCCTTTTAAGTCAGAGACTTCATTCAAAGTTTAACAAACTCACAAGACTTTCCTGTTTAACATATTAAAGAGGCTTTTTGATATCTTTTACGGTTTTTCTAAAATCGCAGGTAGAAGTTGAGGTACGACTTGAAATTTTCAGAAAAATTCACAAAAGTTATAATGGGGAAAGATAGGAGCAGTGACCCTCCCTTGCTCCATTTCTGGCATTGTAGCAAGAGAACCGTAGGTCCGATTGAAATGAAACACACACTGGCTTACAGCTAACAAAAATACCTTCGTTTTGAGCTATAATCCATGACTGTACTCCAAACGTTGTGGTCGTACGGTTAACTTGTTTGAGAAAATTCAAATTTAAAAAAATGTCTCTCCCCACTGTAAACTGAAGATTCCGCACTCTAACTTTTGAACTTCACATCTTCTGTGAACAACTCTTTACTACCCCCAGACCGTTTGGACTACCAAAACAAATTATAACCCAAAAAGTAGGAATTTTTGTCAGCTTTTCAGAATGGGTTTCATTTTCTCTGTAGGTGTTACCGTTCTTTAGCTACAAGCCTCAGAAGGAGGAGAGACCCAGATTCTGTCTCATTGAAACCCATGTTAAAGGAAGAGAGATTTTCTCCTGAGATCGGCTTCACACAGCTAAAAGTTTCTCGTCATAGCTTCTAGACAATTCTTGGTAGGCACATACAAATCGGCACAGATGATCATCAAAGTCTTCTGCCACTCACGCTTTTTGAATTTTTCAAATCGGTGCAGTACTTTTCGAATGGTGATGAGAAGTTTGACAGGTCCAATTTCACTTCTGAAGGACAGATTTTAAGGCTTCTCTCATTAACAGGAGTACAGCTGCAGGCCTCCAACAGCCAAGGGGAAAAGGCGGGAAAACAGAGCTGCTCTCTGATTGGTTGAGAGTGTTCAACCATTTTCTGTCCAATCAGGATCCAGCACCCACACAAATGACACATCAAATCGACCAGTTTGGTCTCAGGAATCTTGTATTCAATTTTAAATGCGTTATCTGTTACCATGGCAACACAAGAAGCTACATATCACTTTAATCAAGTCTCATAGGAATGAATATTAAAAAGCTGAATGTTGAGCCAATAACAGACTCCTGTTTTTGATCTTTTTGAACCATTTGTACTTCAAACTAGAAACATGTTCAATTTGATTGACCGTCAGAAGATGGGAAAGTGCCCCGCTCCCTCCCAGCTCCCTGATTGGTTGAGAGAGGTCAATCATCTTCCGGCTAAATGGAATAACACACCCACGCATGTGAGGCATCAAATCGATCGGCTAGGCCTAAGGAATCCATCCATCCAACCAACCAACCATCCATCCATCCATCCAGCCAATCAACCATCCATCCATCCATCCAACCAACCATCCATCCATCCGTCCTATCCCTGCATCCATCCATCCATCCATCCATCCAACCAACCAACCAACCATCCATCCAACCATCCATCCATCCAACCATCCATCCATCCATCCAACCGACCAACAGACCAACCATCCATTCATCCATCCATCCTACAATCCCTCCATCCCTCCATCCATCCAAGCAACCAACCAACTAACCAACAGACCAACCATCCATCCATCCATCCATCCAACCAACCAACCAACCATCCATCCATCCATCCATCCATCCATCCAACCAACCAACCAACCAACCAACCATCCAACCATCCATCCAACCATCCATCCATCCATCCATCCAACAGACCAACCATCCATCCATCCATCCATCCATCCATCCATCGATCCATCCATCCCATCCATCCCAACCAACCAACCATCCATCCATCCAATCGACCAACAGACCAACCATCCATCCATCCATCCATCCAACCAACCATCCAACCATCCATCCAACCAACCAACCAACCAACCCCATACACTTAAAACTAAAGTAGCAGCATAGCTGACATTTTAACGCTAGTCAGCTCATTTGAACAGTTTTGCTTAGTTTCAGCTTCAGCATTTAGTTTCTGAATTCAGCATATGATGCTAATTTCACAGTTCAGCTAAATGTAAAAATTAAACTGTTGAACTAGTCCTACTAAAATAGCAGGTGTTTAGACATTTTACCTGTCCAATTCTTTTAAACAGTTCACAGATGTGAGTTTTCTGCTATTTAGAATTAGTTTTTTTGATTCTTCACTTACTTTTTGTGCTTTTTTTTTTTTTTTGCTTCTTTGTGCTTTTTGCTTTCACATCTTTCACTACGTTCAGCTCATTTAACAGTTTAGCTTAGTTTCAGCTTACTTCAGCTATTCAACAACTTCAGCAATCCGTTTCTGAATTCGGCTTATGCTACTCATTTCACAGTTCAACTAAAAATTAAACTGTTAAACTAGTCCTACTCAAACAACAAGTGTTTAGACCTTTTTGCTGTCCAGATTTTTAAATAATGTTCAGATTTCAGTTTTCTGCTGTTTAGGATTGATTTGTCCGGTCTTCACTTTTTGTGCTTTATTTACATTTTGGTGCTTTTTGCTTCTAAATCTTTCAAAACATTCAGCTCGTTTTAACAGTTTTGCTTAGTTTCAGCTTCAGCAATTAGTTTCTGAATTCAGCATATGATGCTAATTTCACAGTTCAGCTAAATGTAAAAATTAAACTGTTGAACTAGTCCTACTACAATAACAGGTGTTTAGACATTTTACCTGTCCAATTCTTTTAGACAGTGTTCACGGATTTGAGTTTTCTGCTATTTAGAATCAGTTTTTTTGATTCTTCACTTACTTTTTGTGCTTTTTTTTTGCTTCTTTGTGCTTTTTGCTTTCACATCTTTCACTACGTTCAGCTCATTTAACAGTTTAGCTTAGTTTCAGCTTACTTCAGCTATTCAACAACTTCAGCAATCCGTTTCTGAATTCGGCTTATGCTACTCATTTCACAGTTCAACTAAAAATTAAACTGTTAAACTAGTCCTACTCAAACAACAAGTGTTTAGACCTTTTTGCTGTCCAGATTTTTAAATAATGTTCAGATTTCAGTTTTCTGCTGTTTAGGATTGATTTGTCCGGTCTTCACTTTTTGTGCTTTATTTACATTTTGGTGCTTTTTGCTTCTAAATCTTTCAAAACATTCAGCTCGTTTTAACAGTTTTGCTTAGTTTCAGCTTCAGCAATTAGTTTCTGAATTCAGCATATGATGCTAATTTCACAGTTCAGCTAAATGTAAAAATTAAACTGTTGAACTAGTCCTACTACAATAACAGGTGTTTAGACATTTTACCTGTCCAATTCTTTTAGACAGTGTTCACGGATTTGAGTTTTCTGCTATTTAGAATTAGTTTTTTTGATTCTTCACTTACTTTTTGTGCTTTTTTTTTGCTTCTTTGTGCTTTTTGCTTTCACATCTTTCACTACGTTCAGCTCATTTAACAGTTTAGCTTAGTTTCAGCTTACTTCAGCTATTCAACAACTTCAGCAATCCGTTTCTGAATTCGGCTTATGCTACTCATTTCACAGTTCAACTAAAAATTAAACTGTTAAACTAGTCCTACTCAAACAACAAGTGTTTACACCTTTTTGCTTCCAGATTTTTAAATACTGTTCAGATTTCAGTTTTCTGCTGTTTAGGATTGATTTGTCCGGTCTTCACTTTTTGTGCTTTATTTACATTTTGGTGCTTTTTGCTTCTAAATCTTTCAAAACATTCAGCTCATTTTAACAGTTTTCTTAGTTTCAGCTTCAGCAAATAGTTTCTGAATTCAGCATTTGATGCTAATTTCACAGTTCAGCTAAATGTAAAAATTAAACTGTTGAACTAGTCCTACTACAATAACAGGTGTTTAGACATTTTACCTGTCCAATTCTTTTAGACAGTGTTCACAGATTTGAGTTTTCTGCTATTTAGAATTAGTTTTTTTGATTCTTCACTTACTTTTTGTGCTTTTTTTTGCTTCTTTGTGCTTTTTGCTTTCACATCTTTCACTACATTCAGCTCATTTAACAGTTTAGCTTAGTTTCAGCTTACTTCAGCTATTCAACAACTTCAGCAATCAGTTAGCAAATTTAGCATATACTGCTAATTTCACAGTTCAGCTAAATGTAAAGATTAAACTGTTAAACTTGTCCAACTGATATAACAGGTGTTTAGACATTTAAGCTGTCCAGATTTTTATACAATGTTCACAGATTAAAGTTTTTTTTTATTGTTTTTTGCTATTTAGCATTATTTTTCTCTATTCTTCACTTACTTTTTGTGCTTTATTTGCTTGTTAGTGCTTTTTGCTTCTACATCTTTCAAGACATTCAGCTCATTTGGACAGTTTTGCTTTGTTTCAGCTTCAGTTAAGCTGTTCAGCAGCTTCAGCTCAGCTGTTCAGCAGCTTCAGCTTACAGTTTCAGCTATCCAGCATTCAAACAGCATTTGTGCAATAAATGCAATTTTTCTAGTTCTTCTTATTCTGCTTCCGTACACTTTTTGAACCGCTTCTTCTCCTTCAAATTTTGAGCTATTTCAACTATTTTATACCAAATCGTTCAGCTCGTTAAGCTCTTTCCGGCTATTACTTTTGGCATTGATATCTTTAAAATTTTTCAAGTTATTAAGCTTTTTCTGCAAAAATTTTCCCATTGAAATGAATGGGATTGGTCAATTTTCAGCAAATTCCTATCACTTTTTTGACCTAAAACTCTACTGGGTTCCTTTTAACTCAGAGACTTCATTCAAAGTTTAACAAACTCACAAGACTTTCCTGTTTAACATATTAAAGAGGCTTTTTGATATCTTTTACGGTTTTTCTAAAATCGCAGGTAGAAGTTGAGGTACGACTTGAAATTTTCAGAAAAATTCACAAAAGTTATAATGGGGAAAGATAGGAGCAGTGACCCTCCCTTGCTCCATTTCTGGCATTGTAGCAAGAGAACCGTAGGTCCGATTGAAATGAAACACACACTGGCTTACAGCTAACAAAAATACCTTCGTTTTGAGCTATAATCCATGACTGTACTCCAAACATTGTGGTCGTACGGTTAACTTGTTTGAGAAAATTCATATTTAAAAAAATGTCTCTCCCCACTGTAAACTGAAGATTCCGCACTCTAACTTTTGAACTTCACATCTTCTGTGAACAACTCTTTACTACCCCCAGACCGTTTGGACTACCAAAACAAATTATAACTCAAAAAGTAGGAATTTTTGTCAGCTTTTCAGAATGGGTTTCATTTTCTCTGTAGGTGTTACCGTTCTTTAGCTACAAGCCTCAGAAGGAGGAGAGACCCAGATTCTGTCTCATTGAAACCCATGTTAAAGGAAGAGAGATTTTCTCCTGAGATCGGCTTCACACAGCTAAAAGTTTCTCGTCATAGCTTCTAGATAATTCATGGTAGGCACATACAAATCGGCACAGATGATCATCAAAGTCTTCTGCCACTCACGCTTTTTGAATTTTTCAAATCGGTGCAGTACTTTTCGAATGGTGATGAGAAGTTTGACAGGTCCAATTTCACTTCTGAAGGACAGATTTTAAGGCTTCTCTCATTAACAGGAGTACAGCTGCAGGCCTCCAACAGCCAAGGGGAAAAGGCGGGAAAACAGTGCTGCTCTCTGATTGGTTGAAAGTGTTCAACCATTTTCTGTCCAATCAGGATCCAGCACCCACACAAATGACACATCAAATCGACCAGTTTGGTCTCAGGAATCTTGTATTCAATTTTAAATGCGTTATCTGTTACCATGGCAACACAAGAAGCTACATATCACTTTAATCAAGTCTCATAGGAATGAATATTAAAAAGCTGAATGTTTAGCCAATAACAGACTCCTGTTTTTGATCTTTTTGAACCATTTGTACTTCAAACTAGAAACATGTTCAATTTGATTGACCGTCAGAAGATGGGAAAGTGCCCCGCTCCCTCCCAATTCCTGATTGGTTGAGAGAGGTCAATCATCTTCCGGATAAATGGAATAACACACCCACGCATGTGAGGCATCAAATCGATCGGCTAGGCCTAAGGAATCCATCCATCCAACCAACCAACCAACCATCCAGCCAACCAACCATCCATCCATCCATCCATCCAACCAACCATCCATCCATCCGTCCTATCCCTGCATCCATCCGTCCATCCATCCATCCATCCAACCAACCAACCATCCAACCATCCATCCATCCATCCAACCAACCAACCATCCATCCATCCATCCATCCAACCGACCAACAGACCAACCATCCATTCATCCATCCATCCATCCTTCAATCCCTCCATCCCTCCATCCATCCAAGCAACCAACCAACTAACCAACAGACCAACCATCCATCCATCCATCCATCCATCCATCCATCCAACCAACCAACCAACCATCCATCCATCCATCCATCCATCCAACCAACCAACCAACCAACCAACCAACCAACCAACCATCCATCCAACCATCCATCCATCCAACAGACCAACCATCCATCCATCCCATCCATCCCAACCAACCAACCAACCATCCAACCATCCATCCATCCATCCATCCATCCAACCGACCAACAGACCAACCATCCATCCATCCATCCATCCATCCATCCATCCAACCAACCATCCAACCATCCATCCAACCAACCAACCAACCAACCCCATACACTTAAAACTTAAGTAGCAGCATAGCTGACATTTTAACGCTAGTCCGCTCATTTGAACAGTTTTGCTTAGTTTCAGCTTCAGCAATTAGTTTCTGAATTCAGCATATGATGCTTATTTCACAGTTCAGCTAAATGTAAAAATTAAACTGTTAAACTAGTCCTACTGAAATAACAGGTGTTTAGACATTTTAGCTGTCCAATTTTTTAAACAGTTTTCACAGATTTGTTTTCTGCTATTTAGGATTAGTTTTCTTGATTCTTCACATACTTTTTGTGCTTTTTTTTGCTTCTTTGTGCTTTTTGCTTTCACATCTTTCACTACGTTCAGCTCATTTAACAGTTTAGCTTAGTTTCAGCTTACTTCAGCTATTCAACAACTTCAGCAATCCGTTTCTGAATTCGGCTTATGCTACTCATTTCACAGTTCAACTAAAAATTAAACTGTTAAACTAGTCCTACTCAAACAACAAGTGTTTAGACCTTTTTGCTGTCCAGATTTTTAAATAATGTTCAGATTTCAGTTTTCTGCTGTTTAGGATTGATTTGTCCGGTCTTCACTTTTTGTGCTTTATTTACATTTTGGTGCTTTTTGCTTCTAAATCTTTCAAAACATTCAGCTCGTTTTAACAATTTTGCTTAGTTTCAGCTTCAGCAATTAGTTTCTGAATTCAGCATATGATGCTAATTTCACAGTTCAGCTAAATGTAAAAATTAAACTGTTGAACTAGTCCTACTAAAATAACAGGTGTTTAGACATTTTACCTGTCCAATTCTTTTAGACAGTGTTCACAGATTTGAGTTTTCTGCTATTTAGAATTAGTTTTTTTGATTCTTCACTTACTTTTTGTGCTTTTTTTTTTTTGCTTCTTTGTGCTTTTTGCTTTCACATCTTTCACTACGTTCAGCTCATTTAACAGTTTAGCTTAGTTTCAGCTTACTTCAGCTATTCAACAACTTCAGCAATCCGTTTCTGAATTCGGCTTATGCTACTCATTTCACAGTTCAACTAAAGATTAAACTGTTAAACTAGTCCTACTCAAACAACAAGTGTTTAGACCTTTTTGCTGTCCAGATTTTTAAATAATGTTCAGATTTCAGTTTTCTGCTGTTTAGGATTGATTTGTCCGGTCTTCACTTTTTGTGCTTTATTTACATTTTGGTGCTTTTTGCTTCTAAATCTTTCAAAACATTCAGCTCATTTTAACAGTTTTGCTTAGTTTCAGCTTCAGCAAATAGTTTCTGAATTCAGCATTTGATGCTAATTTCACAGTTCAGCTAAATGTAAAAATTAAACTGTTGAACTAGTCCTACTACAATAACAGGTGTTTAGACATTTTACCTGTCCAATTCTTTTAGACAGTGTTCACAGATTTGAGTTTTCTGCTATTTATAATTAGTTTTTTTGATTCTTCACTTACTTTTTGTGCTTTTTTTTTTGCTTCTTTGTGCTTTTTGCTTTCACATCTTTCACTACGTTCAGCTCATTTAACAGTTTAGCTTAGTTTCAGCTTACTTCAGCTATTCAACAACTTCAGCAATCCGTTTCTGAATTCGGCTTATGCTACTCATTTCACAGTTCAACAAAAAATTAAACTGTTAAACTAGTCCTACTCAAACAACAAGTGTTTACACCTTTTTGCTTCCAGATTTTTAAATAATGTTCAGATTTTAGTTTTCTGCTGTTTAGGATTGATTTGTCCGGTCTTCACTTTTTGTGCTTTATTTACATGTTGGTGCTTTTTGCTTCTAAATCTTTCAAAACATTCAGCTCATTTTAACAGTTTTGCTTAGTTTCAGCTTCAGCAATTAGTTTCTGAATTCAGCATATGATGCTAATTTCACAGTTCAGCTAAATGTAAAAATTAAACTGTTGAACTAGTCCTACTAAAATAACAGGTGTTTAGACATTTTACCTGTCCAATTCTTTTAGAGAGTGTTCACAGATTTGAGTTTTCTGCTATTTAGAATTAGTTTTTTTGATTCTTCACTTACTTTTTGTGCTATTTTTTTGCTTCTTTGTGCTTTTTGCTTTCACATCTTTCACTACGTTCAGCTCATTTAACAGTTTAGCTTAGTTTCAGCTTACTTCAGCTATTCAACAACTTCAGCAATCCGTTTCTGAATTCGGCTTATGCTACTCATTTCACAGTTCAACTAAAAATTAAACTGTTAAACTAGTACTACTCAAACAACAAGTGTTTAGACCTTTTTGCTGTCCAGATTTTTAAATAATGTTCAGATTTCAGTTTTCTGCTGTTTAGGATTGATTTGTCCGGTCTTCACTTTTTGTGCTTTATTTACATTTTGGTGCTTTTTGCTTCTAAATCTTTCAAAACATTCAGCTCATTTTAACAGTTTTGCTTAGTTTCAGCTTCAGCAATTAGTTTCTGAATTCAGCATTTGATGCTAATTTCACAGTCCAGCTAAATGTAAAAATTAAACTGTTGAACTAGTCCTACTAAAATAACAGGTGTTTAGACATTTTACCTGTCCAATTCTTTTAGACAGTGTTCACAGATATGAGTTTTCTGCTATTTAGAATTAGTTTTTTTGATTCTTCACTTACTTTTTGTGCTTTTTTTTGCTTCTTTGTGCTTTTTGCTTTCACATCTTTCACTACGTTCAGCTCATTTAACAGTTTTGCTTAGTTTCAGCTTACTTCAGCTATTCAACAACTTCAGCAATCCGTTTCTGAATTCGGCTTATGCTACTCATTTCACAGTTCAACTAAAAATTAAACTGTTAAACTAGTCCTACTCAAACAACAAGTGTTTAGACCTTTTTGCTGTCCAGATTTTTAAATAATGTTCAGATTTCAGTTTTCTGCTGTTTAGGATTGATTTGTCCGGTCTTCACTTTTTGTGCTTTATTTACATTTTGGTGCTTTTTGCTTCTAAATCTTTCAAAACATTCAGCTCATTTTAACAGTTTTGCTTAGTTTCAGCTTCAGCAATTAGTTTCTGAATTCAGCATTTGATGCTAATTTCACAGTCCAGCTAAATGTAAAAATTAAACTGTTTAACTAGTTCTACTAAAATAACAGGTGTTTAGACATTTTACCTGTCCAATTTTTTTAGACAGTGTTCACAGATTTGAGTTTTCTGCTATTTAGAAGTAGTTTTCTTGATTCTTCACTTACTTTTTGTGCTTTTTTGCTTCTTTGTGCTTTTTGCTTTCACATCTTTCACTACATTCAGCTCATTTAACAGTTTAGCTTAGTTTCAGCTTACTTCAGCTATTCAACAACTTCAGCAATCAGTTACAAAATTTAGCATATACTGCTAATTTCACAGTTCAGCTAAATGTAAAAATTAAACTGTTAAACTAGTCCTACTGAAATAACAGGTGTTTACACATTTTAGCTGTCCAATTTTTTTAAACAGTGGTCACAGATTTGAGTTTTCTGCTATTTAGGATTAGTTTTCTTGATTCTTCACTTACTTTTTGTGCTTTTTTGCTTCTTTGTGCTTTTTGCTTTCACATCTTTCACTACATTCAGCTCATTTAACAGTTTAGCTTAGTTTCAGCTTACTTCAGCTATTCAACAACTTCAGCAATCAGTTAGCAAATTTAGCATAAGATCCTAATTTCACAGTTCAGCTAAATGTAAAAATTAAACTGTGAAACTAGTCCTACTGAAATAACAGGTGTTTAGACATTTTAGCTGTCCAATTTTTTTAAACAGTGTTCACAGATTTGACTTTTCTGCTATTTAGGATTAGTTTTTTTGATTCTTCACTTACTTTGTGTGCTTTTTTTGCTTCTTGGTGCTTTTTGCTTTCACATCTTTCACTACGTTCAGCTCATTTAACAGTTTAGCTTAGTTTCAGCTTACTTCAGCTATTCAACAACTTCAGCAATCCGTTTCTGAATTCGGCTTATGCTACTCATTTCACAGTTCAACTAAAAATTAAACTGTTAAACTAGTCCTACTCAAACAACAAGTGTTTAGACCTTTTTGCTGTCCAGATTTTTAAATAATGTTCAGATTTCAGTTTTCTGCTGTTTAGGATTGATTTGTCCGGTCTTCACTTTTTGTGCTTTATTAACATTTTGGTGCTTTTTGCTTCTAAATCTTTCAAAACATTCAGCTCGTTTTAACAGTTTTGCTTAGTTTCAGCTTCAGCAATTAGTTTCTGAATTCAGCATATGATGCTAATTTCACAGTTCAGCTAAATGTAAAAATTAAACTGTTGAACTAGTCCTACTGAAATAACAGGTGTTTAGACATTTTACCTGTCCAATTCTTTTAGACAGTGTTCACAGATTTGAGTTTTCTGCTATTTAGAATTAGTTTTTTTGATTCTTCACTTACTTTTTGTGCTTTTTTTTTTTGCTTCTTTGTGCTTTTTGCTTTCACATCTTTCACTACGTTCAGCTCATTTAACAGTTTAGCTTAGTTTCAGCTTACTTCAGCTATTCAACAACTTCAGCAATCCGTTTCTGAATTCGGCTTATGCTACTCATTTCACAGTTCAACAAAAAATTAAACTGTTAAACTAGTCCTACTCAAACAACAAGTGTTTACACCTTTTTGCTTCCAGATTTTTAAATAATGTTCAGATTTTAGTTTTCTGCTGTTTAGGATTGATTTGTCCGGTCTTCACTTTTTGTGCTTTATTTACATGTTGGTGCTTTTTGCTTCTAAATCTTTCAAAACATTCAGCTCATTTTAACAGTTTTGCTTAGTTTCAGCTTACTTCAGCTATTCAACAACTTCAGCAATTCGTTTCTGAATTTGGCTTATGCTACTCATTTCACAGTTCAACTAAATATAAAAATGAAACTATTAAACTAGTCCTACTCAAACAACAAGTGTTTAGACCTTTTTGCTGTCCAGATTTTTAAATGATGTTCAGATTTCAGTTTTCTGAGTTTTAGGATTGTTTTGTTCGTTCTTCACTTTTTGTACTTTATTTACATTTTGGTGCTTTTTGCTTATAAATCTTTCAAAATATTCCGCTCATTTTAACAGTTTAGCTTAGTTTCAGCTTCAGCAATTAGTTTCTGAATTCAGCATATGATGCTAATTTCACAGTTCAGCTAAATGTAAAAATTAAACTGTTGAACTAGTCCTACTAAAATAACAGGTGTTTAGACATTTTACCTGTCTAATTCTTTTAGACAGTGTTCACAGATTTGA
>NC_091745.1:32951223-32986223 GCF_043380555.1 Nothobranchius furzeri
CTTTTTGCTTTCACATCTTTCACTACGTTCAGCTCATTTAACAGTTTAGCTTAGTTTCAGCTTACTTCAGCTATTCAACAACTTCAGCAATCCGTTTCTGAATTCGGCTTATGCTACTCATTTCACAGTTCAACAAAAAATTAAACTGTTAAACTAGTCCTACTCAAACAACAAGTGTTTACACCTTTTTGCTTCCAGATTTTTAAATAATGTTCAGATTTCAGTTTTCTGCTGTTTAGGATTGATTTGTCCGGTCTTCACTTTTTGTGCTTTATTTACATTTTGGTGCTTTTTGCTTCTAAATCTTTCAAAACATTCAGCTCATTTTAACAGTTTTGCTTAGTTTCAGCTTCAGCAATTAGTTTCTGAATTCAGCATATGATGCTAATTTCACAGTTCAGCTAAATGAAAAAATTAAACTGTTGAACTAGTCCTACTAAAATAACAGGTGCTAAAGACATTTTACCTGTCCAATTCTTTTAGACAGTGTTCACAGATTTGAGTTTTCTGCTATTTAGAATTAGTTTTTTTGATTCTTCACTTACTTTTTGTGCTTTTTTTTTTGCTTCTTTGTGCTTTTTGCTTTCACATCTTTCACTACGTTCAGCTCATTTAACAGTTTAGCTTAGTTTCAGCTTACTTCAGCTATTCAACAACTTCAGCAATCCGTTTCTGAATTCGGCTTATGCTACTCATTTCACAGTTCAACTAAAAATTAAACTGTTAAACTAGTCCTACTCAAACAACAAGTGTTTACACCTTTTTGCTGTCCAGATTTTTAAATAATGTTCAGATTTCAGTTTTCTGCTGTTTAGGATTGATTTGTCCGGTCTTCACTTTTTGTGCTTTATTTACATTTTGGTGCTTTTTGCTTCTAAATCTTTCAAAACATTCAGCTCATTTTAACAGTTTTGCTTAGTTTCAGCTTCAGCAATTAGTTTCTGAATTCAGCATTTGATGCTAATTTCACAGTTCAGCTAAATGTAAAAATTAAACTGTTGAACTAGTCCTACTAAAATAACAGGTGTTTAGACATTTTACCTGTCCAATTTTTTTAGACAGTGTTCACAGATTTGAGTTTTCTGCTATTTAGAATTAGTTTTCTTGATTCTTCACTTACTTTTTGTGCTTTTTTGCTTCTTTGTGCTTTTTGCTTTCACATCTTTCACTACATTCAGCTCATTTAACAGTTTAGCTTAGTTTCAGCTTACTTCAGCTATTCAACAACTTCAGCAATCAGTTACCAAATTTAGCATATACTGCTAATTTCACAGTTCAGCTAAATGTAAAAATTAAACTGTTAAACTAGTCCTACTGAAATAACAGGTGTTTACACATTTTAGCTGTCCAATTTGTTTAAACAGTGTTCACAGATTTGAGTTTTCTGCTATTTAGGATTAGTTTTCTTGATTCTTCACTTACTTTTTGTGCTTTTTTGCTTCTTTGTGCTTTTTGCTTTCACATCTTTCACTACATTCAGCTCATTTAACAGTTTAGCTTAGTTTCAGCTTACTTCAGCTATTCAACAACTTCAGCAATCCGTTTCTGAATTCGGCTTATGCTACTCATTTCACAGTTCAACTAAAAATTAAACTGTTAAACTAGTCCTACTCAAACAACAAGTGTTTAGACCTTTTTGCTTCCAGATTTTTAAATACTGTTCAGATTTCAGTTTTCTGCTGTTTAGGATTGATTTGTCCGGTCTTCACTTTTTGTGCTTTATTTACATTTTGGTGCTTTTTGCTTCTAAATCTTTCAAAACATTCAGCTCATTTTAACAGTTTTGCTTAGTTTCAGCTTCAGCAATTAGTTTCTGAATTCAGCATATGATGCTAATTTCACAGTTCAGCTAAATGTAAAAATTAAACTGTTGAACTAGTCCTACTAAAATAACAGGTGTTTAGACATTTTACCTGTCCAATTTTTTAAACAGTTTTCACAGATTTGTTTTCTGCTATTTAGAATTAGTTTTCTTGATTCTTCACTTACTTTTTGTGCTTTTTTTCTGCTTCTTTGTGCTTTTTGCTTTCACATCTTTCACTACGTTCAGCTCATTTAACAATTTAGCTTAGTTTCAGCTTACTTCAGCTATTCAACAACTTCAGCAATCCGTTTCTGAATTCGGCTTATGCTACTCATTTCACAGTTCAACTAAAAATTAAACTGTTAAACTAGTCCTACTCAAACAACAAGTGTTTAGACCTTTTTGCTGTCCAGATTTTTAAATAATGTTCAGATTTCAGTTTTCTGCTGTTTAGGATTGATTTGTCCGGTCTTCACTTTTTGTGCTTTATTTACATTTTGGTGCTTTTTGCTTCTAAATCTTTCAAAACATTCAGCTCGTTTTAACAGTTTTGCTTAGTTTCAGCTTCAGCAATTAGTTTCTGAATTCAGCATATGATGCTAATTTCACAGTTCAGCTAAATGTAAAAATTAAACTGTTGAACTAGTCCTACTAAAATAGCAGGTGTTTAGACATTTTACCTGTCCAATTCTTTTAAACAGTGTTCACAGATTTGAGTTTTCTGCTATTTAGAATTAGTTTTTTTGATTCTTCACTTACTTTTTGTGCTTTTTTTTTTTTTTTTGCTTCTTTGTGCTTTTTGCTTTCACATCTTTCACTACGTTCAGCTCATTTAACAGTTTAGCTTAGTTTCAGCTTACTTCAGCTATTCAACAACTTCAGCAATCCGTTTCTGAATTCGGCTTATGCTACTCATTTCACAGTTCAACTAAAAATTAAACTGTTAAACTAGTCCTACTCAAACAACAAGTGTTTAGACCTTTTTGCTGTCCAGATTTTTAAATAATGTTCAGATTTCAGTTTTCTGCTGTTTAGGATTGATTTGTCCGGTCTTCACTTTTTGTGCTTTATTTACATTTTGGTGCTTTTTGCTTCTAAATCTTTCAAAACATTCAGCTCATTTTAACAGTTTTGCTTAGTTTCAGCTTCAGCAATTAGTTTCTGAATTCAGCATATGATGCTAATTTCACAGTTCAGCTAAATGTAAAAATTAAACTGTTGAACTAGTCCTACTACAATAACAGGTGTTTAGACATTTTACCTGTCCAATTCTTTTAGACAGTGTTCACGGATTTGAGTTTTCTGCTATTTAGAATTAGTTTTTTTGATTCTTCACTTACTTTTTGTGCTTTTTTTTTTTGCTTCTTTGTGCTTTTTGCTTTCACATCTTTCACTACGTTCAGCTCATTTAACAGTTTAGCTTAGTTTCAGCTTACTTCAGCTATTCAACAACTTCAGCAATCCGTTTCTGAATTCGGCTTATGCTACTCATTTCACAGTTCAACTAAAAATTAAACTGTTAAACTAGTCCTACTCAAACAACAAGTGTTTACACCTTTTTGCTTCCAGATTTTTAAATACTGTTCAGATTTCAGTTTTCTGCTGTTTAGGATTGATTTGTCCGGTCTTCACTTTTTGTGCTTTATTTACATTTTGGTGCTTTTTGCTTCTAAATCTTTCAAAACATTCAGCTCATTTTAACAGTTTTGCTTAGTTTCAGCTTCAGCAATTAGTTTCTGAATTCAGCATATGATGCTAATTTCACAGTTCAGCTAAATGTAAAAATTAAACTGTTGAACTAGTCCTACTAAAATAACAGGTGTTTAGACATTTTACCTGTCCAATTCTTTTAGACAGTGTTCACAGATTTGAGTTTTCTGCTATTTAGAATTAGTTTTTTGATTCTTCACTTACTTTTTGTGCTTTTTTTTGCTTCTTTGTGCTTTTTGCTTTCACATCTTTCACTACGTTCAGCTCATTTAACAGTTTAGCTTAGTTTCAGCTTACTTCAGCTATTCAACAACTTCAGCAATCCGTTTCTGAATTCGGCTTATGCTACTCATTTCACAGTTCAACAAAAAATTAAACTGTTAAACTAGTCCTACTCAAACAACAAGTGTTTAGACCTTTTTGCTGTCCAGATTTTTAAATACTGTTCAGATTTCAGTTTTCTGCTGTTTAGGATTGATTTGTCCGGTCTTCACTTTTTGTGCTTTATTTACATTTTGGTGCTTTTTGCTTCTAAATCTTTCAAAACATTCAGCTCATTTTAACAGTTTTGCTTAGTTTCAGCTTCAGCAAATAGTTTCTGAATTCAGCATTTGATGCTAATTTCACAGTTCAGCTAAATGTAAAAATTAAACTGTTGAACTAGTCCTACTACAATAACAGGTGTTTAGACATTTTACCTGTCCAATTCTTTTAGACAGTGTTCACAGATTTGAGTTTTCTGCTATTTAGAATTAGTTTTTTTGATTCTTCACTTACTTTTTGTGCTTTTTTTTGCTTCTTTGTGCTTTTTGCTTTCACATCTTTCACTACGTTCAGCTCATTTAACAGTTTAGCTTAGTTTCAGCTTACTTCAGCTATTCAACAACTTCAGCAATCAGTTACCAAATTTAGCATATACTGCTAATTTCACAGTTCAGCTAAATGTAAAAATTAAACTGTTAAACTAGTCCTACTGAAATAACAGGTGTTTACACATTTTAGCTGTCCAATTTTTTTAAACAGTGTTCACAGATTTGAGTTTTCTGCTATTTAGGATTAGTTTTCTTGATTCTTCACTTACTTTTTGTGCTTTTTTGCTTCTTTGTGCTTTTTGCTTTCACATCTTTCACTACATTCAGCTCATTTAACAGTTTAGCTTAGTTTCAGCTTACTTCAGCTATTCAACAACTTCAGCAATCAGTTAGCAAATTTAGCATATACTGCTAATTTCACAGTTCAGCTAAATGTAAAGATTAAACTGTTAAACTTGTCCAACTGATATAACAGGTGTTTAGACATTTAAGCTGTCCAGATTTTTATACAATGTTCACAGATTAAAGTTTTTTTTTTATTGTTTTTTGCTATTTAGCATTATTTTTCTCTATTCTTCACTTACTTTTTGTGCTTTATTTGCTTGTTAGTGCTTTTTGCTTCTACATCTTTCAAGACATTCAGCTCATTTGGACAGTTTTGCTTTGTTTCAGCTTCAGTTAAGCTGTTTAGCAGCTTCAGTTCAGCTGTTCAGCAGCTTCAGCTTACAGTTTCAGCTATCCAGCATTCAAACAGCATTTGTGCAATAAATGCAATTTTTCTAGTTCTTATTCTGCTTCCGTACACTTTTTGAACCGCTTCTTCTCCTTCAAATTTTGAGCTATTTCAACAATTTTATACCAAAACGTTCAGCTCGTTAAGCTCTTTCCGGCTATTACTTTTGGCATTGATATCTTTAAAATTTTTCGAGTTATTAAGCTTTTTCTGCAAAAATTTTCCCATTGAAATGAATGGGATTGGTCAATTTTCAGCAAATTCCTATCACTTTTTTGACCTAAAACTCTACTGGGTTCCTTTTAACTCAGAGACTTCATTCAAAGTTTAACAAACTCACAAGACTTTCCTGTTTAACATATTAAAGAGGCTTTTTGATATCTTTTACGGTTTTTCTAAAATCGCAGGTAGAAGTTGAGGTACGACTTGAAATTTTCAGAAAAAATCACTAAAGTTATAATGGGGAAAGATAGGAGCAGTGACCCTCCCTTGCTCCATTTCTGGCATTGTAGCAGGAGAACCGTAGGTCCGATTGAAATGAAACACACACTGGCTTACAGCTAACAAAAATACCTTCGTTTTGAGCTATAATCCATGACTGTACTCCAAACATTGTGGTCGTACGGTTAACTTGTTTGAGAAAATTCAAATAAAAAAAAAATGTCTCTCCCCACTGTAAACTGAAGATTCCACACTCTAACTTTTGAACTTCACATCTTCTGTGAACAACTCTTTACTACCCCCAGACCGTTTGGACTACCAAAACAAATTATAACTCAAAAAGTAGGAATTTTTGTCAGCTTTTCAGAATGGGTTTCATTTTCTCTGTAGGTGTTACCGTTCTTTAGCTACAAGCCTCAGAAGGAGGAGAGACCCAGATTATGTCTCATTGAAACCCATGTTAAAGGAAGAGAGATTTTCTCCTGAGATCGGCTTCACACAGCTAAAAGTTTCTCGTCATAGCTTCTAGATAATTCATGGTAGGCACATACAAATCGGCACAGATGATCATCAAAGTCTTCTGCCACTCACGCTTTTTGAATTTTTCAAATCGGTGCAGTACTTTTCGAATGGTGATGAGAAGTTTGACAGGTCCAATTTCACTTCTGAAGGACAGATTTTAAGGCTTCTCTCATTAACAGGAGTACAGCTGCAGGCCTCCAACAGCCAAGGGGAAAAGGCGGGAAAACAGTGCTGCTCTCTGATTGGTTGAAAGTGTTCAACCATTTTCTGTCCAATCAGGATCCAGCACCCACACAAATGACACATCAAATCGACCAGTTTGGTCTCAGGAATCTTGTATTAAATTTTAAATGCGTTATCTGTTACCATGGCAACACAAGAAGCTACATATCACTTTAATCAAGTCTCATAGGAATGAATATTAAAAAGCTGAATGTTTAGCCAATAACAAACTACTGTTTTTGATCTTTTTGAACCATTTGTACTTCAAACTAGAAACATGTTCAATTTGATTGACCGTCAGAAGATGGGAAAGTGCCCCGCTCACTCCCAGCTCCCTGATTGGTTGAGAGAGATCAATCATCTTCCGGCTAAATGGAATAACACACCCACGCATGTGAGGCATCAAATCGATCGGCTAGGCCTAAGGAATCCATCCATCCATCCAACCAACCAACCAACCATCCATCCATCCATCCATCCAGCCAACCAACCATCCATCCATCCATCCAACCAACCATCCGTCCTATCCCTGCATCCATCCATCCATCCATCCATCCAACCAACCAACCAACCATCCATCCAACCATCCATCCATCCATCCATCCATCCAACCGACCAACAGACCAACCATCCATTCATCCATCCATCCATCCTTCAATCCCTCCATCCATCCAAGCAACCAACCAACTAACCAACAGACCAACCATCCATCCATCCATCCATCCATCCAACCAACCAACCAACCAACCAACCATCCATCCATCCATCCATCCATCCAACCAACCAACCAACCAACCAACCAACCAACCATCCATCCATCCATCCATCCAACAGACCAACCATCCATCCATCCATCCATCCATCCATCCCATCCATCCCAACCAACCAACCATCCATCCATCCATCCAACCATCCATCCATCCATCCATCCATCCAACCAACCATCCAACCATCCATCCAACCAACCAACCAACCCCATACACTTAAAACTAAAGTAGCAGCATAGCTGACATTTTAACGCTAGTCAGCTCATTTGAACAGTTTTGCTTAGTTTCAGCTTCAGCAATTAGTTTCTGAATTCAGCATATGATGCTTAATTTCACAGTTCAGCTAAATGTAAAAATTAAACTGTTGAACTAGTCCTACTAAAATAACAGGTGTTTAGACATTTTACCTGTCCAATTCTTTTAGACAGTGTTCACAGATTTGAGTTTTCTGCTATTTAGAATTAGTTTTTTTGATTCTTCACTTACTTTTTGTGCTTTTTTTTTTTTTGCTTCTTTGTGCTTTTTGCTTTCACATCTTTCACTACGTTCAGCTCATTTAACAGTTTAGCTTAGTTTCAGCTTACTTCAGCTATTCAACAACTTCAGCAATCCGTTTCTGAATTCGGCTTATGCTACTCATTTCACAGTTCAACTAACAATTAAACTGTTAAACTAGTCCTACTCAAACAACAAGTGTTTAGACCTTTTTGCTGTCCAGATTTTTAAATAATGTTCAGATTTCAGTTTTCTGCTGTTTAGGATTGATTTGTCCGGTCTTCACTTTTTGTGCTTTATTTACATTTTGGTGCTTTTTGCTTCTAAATCTTTCAAAACATTCAGCTCATTTTAACAGTTTTGCTTAGTTTCAGCTTCAGCAAATAGTTTCTGAATTCAGCATTTGATGCTAATTTCACAGTTCAGCTAAATGTAAAAATTAAACTGTTGAACTAGTCCTACTACAATAACAGGTGTTTAGACATTTTACCTGTCCAATTCTTTTAGACAGTGTTCACAGATTTGAGTTTTCTGCTATTTAGAATTAGTTTTTTTGATTCTTCACTTACTTTTTGTGCTTTTTTTTGCTTCTTTGTGCTTTTTGCTTTCACATCTTTCACTACGTTCAGCTCATTTAACAGTTTAGCTTAGTTTCAGCTTACTTCAGCTATTCAACAACTTCAGCAATCCGTTTCTGAATTCGGCTTATGCTACTCATTTCACAGTTCAACAAAAAATTAAACTGTTAAACTAGTCCTACTCAAACAACAAGTGTTTACACCTTTTTGCTTCCAGATTTTTAAATAATGTTCAGATTTCAGTTTTCTGCTGTTTAGGATTGATTTGTCCGGTCTTCACTTTTTGTGCTTTATTTACATTTTGGTGCTTTTTGCTTCTAAATCTTTCAAAACATTCAGCTCATTTTAACAGTTTTGCTTAGTTTCAGCTTCAGCAATTAGTTTCTGAATTCAGCATTTGATGCTAATTTCACAGTCCAGCTAAATGTAAAAATTAAACTGTTTAACTAGTCCTACTAAAATAACAGGTGTTTAGACATTTTACCTGTCCAATCTTTTTAGACAGTGTTCACAGATTTGAGTTTTCTGCTATTTAGAATAAGTTTTCTTGATTCTTCACTTACTTTTTGTGCTTTTTGCTTCTTTGTGCTTTTTGCTTTCACATCTTTCACTACATTCAGCTCATTTAACAGTTTAGCTTAGTTTCAGCTTACTTCAGCTATTCAACAACTTCAGCAATCAGTTACCAAATTTAGCATATACTGCTAATTTCACAGTTCAGCTAAATGTAAAAATTAAACTGTTAAACTAGTCCTACTGAAATAACAGGTGTTTACACATTTTAGCTGTCCAATTTTTTTAAACAGTGTTCACAGATTTGAGTTTTCTGCTATTTAGGATTAGTTTTCTTGATTCTTCACTTACTTTTTGTGCTTTTTTGCTTCTTTGTGCTTTTTGCTTTCACATCTTTCACTACATTCAGCTCATTTAACAGTTTAGCTTAGTTTCAGCTTACTTCAGCTATTCAACAACTTCAGCAATCAGTTACCAAATTTAGCATATACTGCTAATTTCACAGTTCAGCTAAATGTAAAGATTAAACTGTTAAACTTGTCCAACTGATATAACAGGTGTTTAGACATTTAAGCTGTCCAGATTTTTATACAATGTTCACAGATTAAAGTTTTTTTTTTTTTTTTTTGCTATTTGTTTGAATGCTGTTAAGCATTCAAACTATTGTTTTCCTGTTTCTCTTTATTGTTTGAATGCTGTTAAGCATTCAAACTATTGTTTTCCTGTTTCTCTTTATTGTTTGAATGCTGTTAAGCATTCAAACTATTGTTTTCCTGTTTTTCTTTATTGTTTGAATGCTGCTAAGCATTCAAACTATTGTTTTCCTGTTTTTCTTTATTGTTTGAATGCTGTTAAGCATTCAAACTATTGTTTTCCTGTTTCTCTTTATTGTTTGAATGCTGTTTCAAACTATTGTTTTCCTGTTTTTCTTTATTGTTTGAATGCTGTTAAGCATTCAAACTATTGTTTTCCTGTTTCTCTTTATTGTTTGAATGCTGTTAAGCATTCAAACTATTGTTTTCCTGTTTCTCTTTATTCTTCTTCTTCTTATTCTGCTTCCGTACACTTTTTGAAACGCTTCTTCTCCTTCAAATTTTGAGCTATTTCAACTATTTTATACCAAAACGTTCAGCTCGTTAAGCTCTTTCCGGCTATTACTTTTGGAATTGATATCTTTCAAATTTTTCGAGTTATTAAGCTTTTTCTGCAAAAATTTTCCCATTGAAATGAATGGGATTGGTCAATTTTCAGCAAATTCCTATCACTTTTTTGACCTAAAACTCTACTGGGTTCCTTTTAACTCAGAGACTTCATTCAAAGTTCAGCAAACTCACAAGACTTTCCTGTTTAACATATTAAAGAGGCTTTTTGATATCTTTTACGGTTTTTCTAAAATCGCAGGTAGAAGTTGAGGTACGACTTGAAATTTTCAGAAAAAATCACAAAAGTTATAATGGGGAAAGATAGGAGCAGTGACCCTCCCTTGCTCCATTTCTGGCATTGTAGCAAGAGAACCGTAGGTCCAAATGAAATGAAACACACACTGGCTTACAGCTAACAAAAATACCTTCGTTTTGAGCTATAAGTCATGACTGTACTCCAAAGATTGTGGTCGTACGGTTCATTTGTTTGAGAAAATTCAAATTTTAAAAAATGTCTCTCCCCACTGTAAACTGAAGATTCCGCACTCTAACTTTTGAACTTCACATCTTCTGTGAACAACTCTTTACTACCCCCAGACCGTTTGGACTACCAAAACAAATTATAACTCAAAAAGTAGGAATTTTTGTCAGCTTTTCAGAATGGGTTTCATTTTCTCTGTAAGTGTTACCGTTCTTTCCCTACAAGCCTCAGAAGGAGGAGAGAGCCAGAATCTAGCTCATTGAAACCCATGTTAAAGGAAGAGAGATTTTCTCCTCAGTTCGGCTTCACACAGCTAAAAGTTTCTCGTCATAGCTTCTAGACAATTCATGGTAGGCACATACAAATCGGCACAGATGATCATCAAAGTCTTCTGCCACTCACGCTTTTTGAATTTTTCAAATCGGTGCAGTACTTTTCGAATGGTGATGAGAAGTTTGACAGGTCCAATTTCACTTCTGAAGGACAGATTTTAAGGCTTCTTTCATTAACAGGAGTACAGCTGCAGGCCTCCAACAGCCAGGGGGAAAAGGCGGGAAAACAGTGCTGCTCTCTGATTGGTTGAGAGTGTTCAACCATTTTCTGTCCAATCGGGATCCAGCACCCACACAAATGACACATCAAATCGACCAGTTTGGTCTCAGGAATCTTGTATTAAATTTTAAATGCGTTATCTGTTACCATGGCAACACAAGAAGCTACATATCACTTTAATCAAGTCTCATAGGAATGAATATTAAAAAGCTGAATGTTTAGCCAATAACAGACTCCTGTTTTTGATTTTTTTTAACCATTTGTACTTCAAACTAGAAACATGTTCAATTTGATTGACCGTCAGAAGGTGGGAAAGTGCCCCGCTCCCTCCCAGCTCCCTGATTGGTTGAGAGAGGTCAATCATCTTCCGGCTAAATGGAATTACACACCCACGCATGTGAGGCATCAAATCGATCGGCTAGGCCTAAGGAATACATCCATCCAACCAACCAACCAACCAACCAACCAACCATCCATCCATCCATCCATCCAGCCAACCAACCATCCATCCATCCGTCCTATCCCTGCATCCATCCATCCATCCATCCATCCATCCAACCAACCAACCAACCATCCATCCAACCATCCATCCATCCATCCAACCGACCAACAGACCAACCATCCATTCATCCATCCATCCATCCTTCAATCCCTCCATCCCTCCATCCATCCAAGCAACCAACCAACTAACCAACAGACCAACCATCCATCCATCCTTCCATCCATCCATCCATCCAACCAACCAACCATCCATCCATCCATCCATCCATCCATCCATCCAACCAACCAACCAACCAACCAACCAACCAACCAACCATCCAACCATCCATCCAACCATCCATCCATCCATCCAACAGACCAACAGACCAACCATCCATCCATCCATCCATCCATCCATCCATCCATCCCAACCAACCAACCAACCAACCATCCAACCATCCATCCAACCGACCAACAGACCAACCATCCATCCATCCATCCATCCATCCATCCA
Organism: Nothobranchius furzeri; assembly: GCF_043380555.1. Classification (NCBI taxonomy): domain Eukaryota; kingdom Metazoa; phylum Chordata; class Actinopteri; order Cyprinodontiformes; family Nothobranchiidae; genus Nothobranchius; species Nothobranchius furzeri. Next base: position 32,962,990 of record NC_091745.1, read on the forward strand.
ACCAACCATCCATCCATCCAACCAACCAACCAACCAACCAACCAACCAACCAACCCCATACAATTAAAACTAAAGTAGCAGCATAGCTGACATTTTAACGCTAGTCAGCTCATTTGAACAGTTTTGCTTAGTTTCAGCTTCAGCAATTAGTTTCTGAATTCAGCATATGATGCTTATTTCACAGTTCAGCTAAATGTAAAAATTAAACTGTTAAACTAGTCCTACTGAAATAACAGGTGTTTAGACATTTTAGCTGTCCAATTTTTTAAACAGTTTTCACAGATTTGTTTTCTGCTATTTAGGATTAGTTTTCTTGATTCTTCACTTACTTTTTGTGCTTTTTTTCTGCTTCTTTGTGCTTTTTGCTTTCACATCTTTGACTACGTTCAGCTCATTTAACAGTTTAGCTTAGTTTCAGCTTACTTCAGCTATTCAACAACTTCAGCAATCCGTTTCTGAATTCGGCTTGTGCTACTCATTTCACAGTTCAACTAAAAATTAAACTGTTAAACTAGTCCTACTCAAACAACAAGTGTTTACACCTTTTTGCTGTCCAGATTTTTAAATAATGTTCAGATTTCAGTTTTCTGCTGTTTAGGATTGATTTGTCCGGTCTTCACTTTTTGTGCTTTATTTACATTTTGGTGCTTTTTGCTTCTAAATCTTTCAAAACATTCAGCTCATTTTAACAGTTTTGCTTAGTTTCAGCTTCAGCAAATAGTTTCTGAATTCAGCATTTGATGCTAATTTCACAGTTCAGCTAAATGTAAAAATTAAACTGTTGAACTAGTCCTACTACAATAACAGGTGTTTAGACATTTTACCTGTCCAATTCTTTTAGAATGTGTTCACAGATTTGAGTTTTCTGCTATTTCTATTTAGTTTTTTTGATTCTTCACTTACTTTTTGTGCTTTTTTTTTGCTTCTTTGTGCTTTTTGCTTTCACATCTTTCACTACGTTCAGCTCATTTAACAGTTTAGCTTAGTTTCAGCTTACTTCAGCTATTCAACAACTTCAGCAATCCGTTTCTGAATTCGGCTTATGCTACTCATTTCACAGTTCAACAAAAATTTAAACTGTTAAACTAGTCCTACTCAAACAACAAGTGTTTACACCTTTTTGCTTCCAGATTTTTAAATAATGTTCAGATTTCAGTTTTCTGCTGTTTAGGATTGATTTGTCCGGTCTTCACTTTTTGTGCTTTATTTACATTTTGGTGCTTTTTGCTTCTAAATCTTTCAAAACATTCAGCTCATTTTAACAGTTTTGCTTAGTTTCAGCTTCAGCAATTAGTTTCTGAATTCAGCATATGATGCTAATTTCACAGTTCAGCTAAATGTAAAAATTAAACTGTTGAACTAGTCCTACTAAAATAACAGGTGTTTAGACATTTTACCTGTCCAATTCTTTTAGACAGTGTTCACAGATTCGAGTTTTCTGCTATTTAGAATTAGTTTTTTTGATTCTTCACTTACTTTTTGTGCTTTTTTTTGCTTCTTTGTGCTTTTTGCTTTCACATCTTTCACTACGTTCAGCTCATTTAACAGTTTAGCTTAGTTTCAGCTTACTTCAGCCATTCAACAACTTCAGCAATCCGTTTCTGAATTCGGCTTATGCTACTCATTTCACAGTTCAACTAAAAATTAAACTGTTAAACTAGTCCTACTCAAACAACAAGTGTTTACACCTTTTTGCTGTCCAGATTTTTAAATAATGTTCAGATTTCAGTTTTCTGCTGTTTAGGATTGATTTGTCCGGTCTTCACTTTTTGTGCTTTATTTACATTTTGGTGCTTTTTGCTTCTAAATCTTTCAAAACATTCAGCTCATTTTAACAGTTTTGCTTAGTTTCAGCTTCAGCAAATAGTTTCTGAATTCAGCATTTGATGCTAATTTCACAGTTCAGCTAAATGTAAAAATTAAACTGTTGAACTAGTCCTACTACAATAACAGGTGTTTAGACATTTTACCTGTCCAATGCTTTTAGACAGTGTTCACAGATTTGAGTTTTCTATTTATAATTAGTTTTTTTGATTCTTCACTTACTTTTTGTGCCTTTTTTTTTGCTTCTTTGTGCTTTTTGCTTTCACATCTTTCACTACGTTCAGCTCATTTAACAGTTTAGCTTAGTTTCAGCTTACTTCAGCTATTCAACAACTTCAGCAATCCGTTTCTGAATTCGGCTTATGCTACTCATTTCATAGTTCAACTAAAAATTAAACTGTTAAACTAGTCCTACTCAAACAACAAGTGTTTAGACCTTTTTGCTGTCCAGATTTTTGAATAATGTTCAGATTTCAGTTTTCTGCTGTTTAGGATTGATTTGTCCGGTCTTCACTTTTTGTGCTTTATTTACAATTTGGTGCTTTTTGCTTCTAAATCTTTCAAAACATTCAGCTCATTTTAACAGTTTTGCTTAGTTTCAGCGTAAGGCAAATAGTTTCTGAATTCAGCATTTGATGCTAATTTCACAGTTCAGCTAAATGTAAAAATTAAACTGTTGAACTAGTCCTACTACAATAACAGGTGTTTAGACATTTTACCTGTCCAATTCTTTTAGACAGTGTTCACAGATTTGAGTTTTCTGCTATTTAGGATTAGTTTTCTTGATTCTTCACCTACTTTTTGTGCTTTTTTGCTTCTTTGTGCTTTTTGCTTTCACATCTTTCACTACATTCAGCTCATTCAACAGTTTAGCTTAGTTTCAGCTTACTTCAGCTATTCAACAACTTCAGCAATCAGTTACCAATTTTAGCATATACTGCTAATTTCACAGTTCAGCTAAATGTAACAATTAAACTGTTAAACTAGTCCTACTGAAATAACAGTGTTTACACATTTTAGCTGTCCAATTTTTTTAAACAGTGTTCACAGATTTGAGTTTTCTGCTATTTAGGATTAGTTTTCTTGATTCTTCACTTACTTTTTGTGCTTTTTTGCTTCTTTGTGCTTTTTGCTTTCACATCTTTCACTACATTCAGCTCATTTAACAGTTTAGCTTAGTTTCAGCTTACTTCAGCTGTTCAACAACTTCAGCAATCAGTTACCAAATTTAGCATATACTGCTAATTTCACAGTTCAGCTAAATGTAAAGATTAAACAGTTAAACTTGTCCAACTGATATAACAGGTGTTTAGATATTTAAGCTGTCCAGATTTTTATACAATGTTCACAGATTAAAGGTTTTTATTTTTATTTATTTATTTATTTATTTTGCTATTTAGCATTATTTTTCTCTATTCTTCACTTACTTTTTGTGCTTTATTTGCTTGTTGGTGCTTTTTGCTTCTACATCTTTCAAGACATTCAGCTCATTTGGACAGTTTTGCTTTGTTTCAGCTTCAGTTAAGCTGTTCAGCAGCTTTAGTTCAGCTGTTCAGCAGCTTCAGCTTACAGTTTCAGCTACCCAGCATTCAAACAGCATTTGTGCAATAAATGCAATTTTTCTAGTTCTTCTTCTTCTTCTTCTTCTTCTTCTTATTCTGCTTCCGTACACTTTTTGAACCGCTTCTTCTCCTTCAAATTTTGAGCTATTTCAACTATTTTATACCAAAACGTTCAGCTCGTTAAGCTCTTTCCGGCTATTACTTTTGGCATTGATATCTTTAAAATTTTTCGAGTTATTAAGCTTTTTCTGAAAAAAAATTCCCATTGAAATGAATGGGATTGGTCAATTTTCAGCAAATTCCTATCACCTTTTTGACCTAAAACTCTACTGGGTTCCTTTTAAGTCAGAGACTTCATTCAAAGTTTAACAAACTCACAAGACTTTCCTGTTTAACATATTAAAGAGGCTTTTTGATATCTTTTACGGTTTTTCTAAAATCGCAGGTAGAAGTTGAGGTACGACTTGAAATTTTCAGAAAAATTCACAAAAGTTATAATGGGGAAAGATAGGAGCAGTGACCCTCCCTTGCTCCATTTCTGGCATTGTAGCAAGAGAACCGTAGGTCCGATTGAAATGAAACACACACTGGCTTACAGCTAACAAAAATACCTTCGTTTTGAGCTATAATCCATGACTGTACTCCAAACATTGTGGTCGTACGGTTAACTTGTTTGAGAAAATTCAAATTTAAAAAAATGTCTCTCCCCACTGTAAACTGAAGATTCCGCACTCTAACTTTTGAACTTCACATCTTCTGTGAACAACTCTTTACTACCCCCAGACCGTTTGGACTACCAAAACAAATTATAACTCAAAAAGTAGGAATTTTTGTCAGCTTTTCAGAATGGGTTTCATTTTCTCTGTAGGTGTTACCGTTCTTTAGCTACAAGCCTCAGAAGGAGGAGAGACCCAGATTCTGTCTCATTGAAACCCATGTTAAAGGAAGAGAGATTTTCTCCTGAGATCGGCTTCACACAGCTAAAAGTTTCTCGTCATAGCTTCTAGATAATTCATGGTAGGCACATACAAATCGGCACAGATGATCATCAAAGTCTTCTGCCACTCACGCTTTTTGAATTTTTCAAATCGGTGCAGTACTTTTCGAATGGTGATGAGAAGTTTGACAGGTCCAATTTCACTTCTGAAGGACAGATTTTAAGGCTTCTTTCATTAACAGGAGTACAGCTGCAGGCCTCCAACAGCCAGGGGGAAAAGGCGGGAAAACAGTGCTGCTCTCTGATTGGTTGAGAGTGTTCAACCATTTTCTGTCCAATCGGGATCCAGCACCCACACAAATGACACATCAAATCGACCAGTTTGGTCTCAGGAATCTTGTATTAAATTTTAAATGCGTTATCTGTTACCATGGCAACACAAGAAGCTACATATCACTTTAATCAAGTCTCATAGGAATGAATATTAAAAAGCTGAATGTTTAGCCAATAACAGACTCCTGTTTTTGATTTTTTTTAACCATTTGTACTTCAAACTAGAAACATGTTCAATTTGATTGACCGTCAGAAGGTGGGAAAGTGCCCCGCTCCCTCCCAGCTCCCTGATTGGTTGAGAGAGGTCAATCATCTTCCGGCTAAATGGAATTACACACCCACGCATGTGAGGCATCAAATCGATCGGCTAGGCCTAAGGAATACATCCATCCAACCAACCAACCAACCAACCAACCAACCATCCATCCATCCATCCATCCAGCCAACCAACCATCCATCCATCCGTCCTATCCCTGCATCCATCCATCCATCCATCCATCCATCCAACCAACCAACCAACCATCCATCCAACCATCCATCCATCCATCCAACCGACCAACAGACCAACCATCCATTCATCCATCCATCCATCCTTCAATCCCTCCATCCCTCCATCCATCCAAGCAACCAACCAACTAACCAACAGACCAACCATCCATCCATCCTTCCATCCATCCATCCATCCAACCAACCAACCATCCATCCATCCATCCATCCATCCATCCAACCAACCAACCAACCAACCAACCAACCAACCAACCATCCAACCATCCATCCAACCATCCATCCATCCATCCAACAGACCAACAGACCAACCATCCATCCATCCATCCATCCATCCATCCATCCATCCCAACCAACCAACCAACCAACCATCCAACCATCCATCCAACCGACCAACAGACCAACCATCCATCCATCCATCCATCCATCCATCCAACCAACCATCCATCCATCCAACCAACCAACCAACCAACCAACCAACCAACCAACCCCATACAATTAAAACTAAAGTAGCAGCATAGCTGACATTTTAACGCTAGTCAGCTCATTTGAACAGTTTTGCTTAGTTTCAGCTTCAGCAATTAGTTTCTGAATTCAGCATATGATGCTTATTTCACAGTTCAGCTAAATGTAAAAATTAAACTGTTAAACTAGTCCTACTGAAATAACAGGTGTTTAGACATTTTAGCTGTCCAATTTTTTAAACAGTTTTCACAGATTTGTTTTCTGCTATTTAGGATTAGTTTTCTTGATTCTTCACTTACTTTTTGTGCTTTTTTTCTGCTTCTTTGTGCTTTTTGCTTTCACATCTTTGACTACGTTCAGCTCATTTAACAGTTTAGCTTAGTTTCAGCTTACTTCAGCTATTCAACAACTTCAGCAATCCGTTTCTGAATTCGGCTTGTGCTACTCATTTCACAGTTCAACTAAAAATTAAACTGTTAAACTAGTCCTACTCAAACAACAAGTGTTTACACCTTTTTGCTGTCCAGATTTTTAAATAATGTTCAGATTTCAGTTTTCTGCTGTTTAGGATTGATTTGTCCGGTCTTCACTTTTTGTGCTTTATTTACATTTTGGTGCTTTTTGCTTCTAAATCTTTCAAAACATTCAGCTCATTTTAACAGTTTTGCTTAGTTTCAGCTTCAGCAAATAGTTTCTGAATTCAGCATTTGATGCTAATTTCACAGTTCAGCTAAATGTAAAAATTAAACTGTTGAACTAGTCCTACTACAATAACAGGTGTTTAGACATTTTACCTGTCCAATTCTTTTAGAATGTGTTCACAGATTTGAGTTTTCTGCTATTTCTATTTAGTTTTTTTGATTCTTCACTTACTTTTTGTGCTTTTTTTTTGCTTCTTTGTGCTTTTTGCTTTCACATCTTTCACTACGTTCAGCTCATTTAACAGTTTAGCTTAGTTTCAGCTTACTTCAGCTATTCAACAACTTCAGCAATCCGTTTCTGAATTCGGCTTATGCTACTCATTTCACAGTTCAACAAAAATTTAAACTGTTAAACTAGTCCTACTCAAACAACAAGTGTTTACACCTTTTTGCTTCCAGATTTTTAAATAATGTTCAGATTTCAGTTTTCTGCTGTTTAGGATTGATTTGTCCGGTCTTCACTTTTTGTGCTTTATTTACATTTTGGTGCTTTTTGCTTCTAAATCTTTCAAAACATTCAGCTCATTTTAACAGTTTTGCTTAGTTTCAGCTTCAGCAATTAGTTTCTGAATTCAGCATATGATGCTAATTTCACAGTTCAGCTAAATGTAAAAATTAAACTGTTGAACTAGTCCTACTAAAATAACAGGTGTTTAGACATTTTACCTGTCCAATTCTTTTAGACAGTGTTCACAGATTCGAGTTTTCTGCTATTTAGAATTAGTTTTTTTGATTCTTCACTTACTTTTTGTGCTTTTTTTTGCTTCTTTGTGCTTTTTGCTTTCACATCTTTCACTACGTTCAGCTCATTTAACAGTTTAGCTTAGTTTCAGCTTACTTCAGCCATTCAACAACTTCAGCAATCCGTTTCTGAATTCGGCTTATGCTACTCATTTCACAGTTCAACTAAAAATTAAACTGTTAAACTAGTCCTACTCAAACAACAAGTGTTTACACCTTTTTGCTGTCCAGATTTTTAAATAATGTTCAGATTTCAGTTTTCTGCTGTTTAGGATTGATTTGTCCGGTCTTCACTTTTTGTGCTTTATTTACATTTTGGTGCTTTTTGCTTCTAAATCTTTCAAAACATTCAGCTCATTTTAACAGTTTTGCTTAGTTTCAGCTTCAGCAAATAGTTTCTGAATTCAGCATTTGATGCTAATTTCACAGTTCAGCTAAATGTAAAAATTAAACTGTTGAACTAGTCCTACTACAATAACAGGTGTTTAGACATTTTACCTGTCCAATGCTTTTAGACAGTGTTCACAGATTTGAGTTTTCTATTTATAATTAGTTTTTTTGATTCTTCACTTACTTTTTGTGCCTTTTTTTTTGCTTCTTTGTGCTTTTTGCTTTCACATCTTTCACTACGTTCAGCTCATTTAACAGTTTAGCTTAGTTTCAGCTTACTTCAGCTATTCAACAACTTCAGCAATCCGTTTCTGAATTCGGCTTATGCTACTCATTTCATAGTTCAACTAAAAATTAAACTGTTAAACTAGTCCTACTCAAACAACAAGTGTTTAGACCTTTTTGCTGTCCAGATTTTTGAATAATGTTCAGATTTCAGTTTTCTGCTGTTTAGGATTGATTTGTCCGGTCTTCACTTTTTGTGCTTTATTTACAATTTGGTGCTTTTTGCTTCTAAATCTTTCAAAACATTCAGCTCATTTTAACAGTTTTGCTTAGTTTCAGCGTAAGGCAAATAGTTTCTGAATTCAGCATTTGATGCTAATTTCACAGTTCAGCTAAATGTAAAAATTAAACTGTTGAACTAGTCCTACTACAATAACAGGTGTTTAGACATTTTACCTGTCCAATTCTTTTAGACAGTGTTCACAGATTTGAGTTTTCTGCTATTTAGGATTAGTTTTCTTGATTCTTCACCTACTTTTTGTGCTTTTTTGCTTCTTTGTGCTTTTTGCTTTCACATCTTTCACTACATTCAGCTCATTCAACAGTTTAGCTTAGTTTCAGCTTACTTCAGCTATTCAACAACTTCAGCAATCAGTTACCAATTTTAGCATATACTGCTAATTTCACAGTTCAGCTAAATGTAACAATTAAACTGTTAAACTAGTCCTACTGAAATAACAGTGTTTACACATTTTAGCTGTCCAATTTTTTTAAACAGTGTTCACAGATTTGAGTTTTCTGCTATTTAGGATTAGTTTTCTTGATTCTTCACTTACTTTTTGTGCTTTTTTGCTTCTTTGTGCTTTTTGCTTTCACATCTTTCACTACATTCAGCTCATTTAACAGTTTAGCTTAGTTTCAGCTTACTTCAGCTGTTCAACAACTTCAGCAATCAGTTACCAAATTTAGCATATACTGCTAATTTCACAGTTCAGCTAAATGTAAAGATTAAACAGTTAAACTTGTCCAACTGATATAACAGGTGTTTAGATATTTAAGCTGTCCAGATTTTTATACAATGTTCACAGATTAAAGGTTTTTATTTTTATTTATTTATTTATTTATTTTGCTATTTAGCATTATTTTTCTCTATTCTTCACTTACTTTTTGTGCTTTATTTGCTTGTTGGTGCTTTTTGCTTCTACATCTTTCAAGACATTCAGCTCATTTGGACAGTTTTGCTTTGTTTCAGCTTCAGTTAAGCTGTTCAGCAGCTTTAGTTCAGCTGTTCAGCAGCTTCAGCTTACAGTTTCAGCTACCCAGCATTCAAACAGCATTTGTGCAATAAATGCAATTTTTCTAGTTCTTCTTCTTCTTCTTCTTCTTCTTCTTATTCTGCTTCCGTACACTTTTTGAACCGCTTCTTCTCCTTCAAATTTTGAGCTATTTCAACTATTTTATACCAAAACGTTCAGCTCGTTAAGCTCTTTCCGGCTATTACTTTTGGCATTGATATCTTTAAAATTTTTCGAGTTATTAAGCTTTTTCTGAAAAAAAATTCCCATTGAAATGAATGGGATTGGTCAATTTTCAGCAAATTCCTATCACCTTTTTGACCTAAAACTCTACTGGGTTCCTTTTAAGTCAGAGACTTCATTCAAAGTTTAACAAACTCACAAGACTTTCCTGTTTAACATATTAAAGAGGCTTTTTGATATCTTTTACGGTTTTTCTAAAATCGCAGGTAGAAGTTGAGGTACGACTTGAAATTTTCAGAAAAATTCACAAAAGTTATAATGGGGAAAGATAGGAGCAGTGACCCTCCCTTGCTCCATTTCTGGCATTGTAGCAAGAGAACCGTAGGTCCGATTGAAATGAAACACACACTGGCTTACAGCTAACAAAAATACCTTCGTTTTGAGCTATAATCCATGACTGTACTCCAAACATTGTGGTCGTACGGTTAACTTGTTTGAGAAAATTCAAATTTAAAAAAATGTCTCTCCCCACTGTAAACTGAAGATTCCGCACTCTAACTTTTGAACTTCACATCTTCTGTGAACAACTCTTTACTACCCCCAGACCGTTTGGACTACCAAAACAAATTATAACTCAAAAAGTAGGAATTTTTGTCAGCTTTTCAGAATGGGTTTCATTTTCTCTGTAGGTGTTACCGTTCTTTAGCTACAAGCCTCAGAAGGAGGAGAGACCCAGATTCTGTCTCATTGAAACCCATGTTAAAGGAAGAGAGATTTTCTCCTGAGATCGGCTTCACACAGCTAAAAGTTTCTCGTCATAGCTTCTAGATAATTCATGGTAGGCACATACAAATCGGCACAGATGATCATCAAAGTCTTCTGCCACTCACGCTTTTTGAATTTTTCAAATCGGTGCAGTACTTTTCGAATGGTGATGAGAAGTTTGACAGGTCCAATTTCACTTCTGAAGGACAGATTTTAAGGCTTCTCTCATTAACAGGAGTACAGCTGCAGGCCTCCAACAGCCAAGGGGAAAAGGCGGGAAAACAGTGCTGCTCTCTGATTGGTTGAGAGTGTTCAACCATTTTCTGTCCAATCAGGATCCAGCACCCACACAAATGACACATCAAATCGACCAGTTTTGTCTCAGGAATCTTGTATTCAATTTTAAATGCGTTATCTGTTACCATGGCAACACAAGAAGCTACATATCACTTTAATCAAGTCTCATAGGAATGAATATTAAAAAGCTGAATGTTGAGCCAATAACAGACTCCTGTTTTTGATCTTTTTGAACCATTTGTACTTCAAACTAGAAACATGTTCAATTTGATTGACCGTCAGAAGGTGGGAAAGTGCCCCGCTCCCTCCCAGCTCCCTGATTGGTTGAGAGAGGTCAATCATCTTCCGGCTAAATGGAATTACACACCCACGCATGTGAGGCATCAAATCGATCGGCTAGGCCTAAGGAATCCATCCATCCAACCAACCAACCAACCAACCAACCATCCATCCATCCATCCATCCATCCATCCATCCAGCCAACCAACCATCCATTCATCCATCCAACCAACCATCCATCCATCCGTCCTATCCCTGCATCCATCCATCCATCCATCCATCCATCCATCCAACCAACCAACCAACCATCCATCCATCCATCCAACCATCCATCCACCCAACCGACCAACAGACCAACCATCCATCCATCCATCCTTCAATCCCTCCATCCATCCAAGCAACCAACGAACTAACCAACAGACCAACCATCCATCCATCCATCCATCCATCCATCCATCCAACCAACCAACCAACCAACCAACCAACAATCCATCCATCCATCCAACCAACCAACCAACCATCCATCCAACCATCCATCCATCCATCCATCCATCCATCCAACAGACCAACCATCCATCCATCCATCCATCCATCCATCCATCCATCCATCCATCTATCCAACCAACCAACCATCCAACCATCCATCCATCCATCCAACCGACCAACAGACCAACCATCCATCCATCCATCCAACCAACCAACCATTCAACCATTCATCCAACCAACCAACCAACCAACCAACCCCATACACTTAAAACTAAAGTAGCAGCATAGCTCACATTTTAACGCTAGTCAGCTCATTTGAACAGTTTTGCTTAGTTTCAGCTTCAGAAATTAGTTTCTGAATTCAGCATATGATGCTTATTTCACAGTTCAGCTAAATGTAAAAATTAAACAGTTAAACTAGTCCTACTGAAATAACAGGTGTTTAGACATTTTACCTGTCCAATTCTTTTAGACAGTGTTCACAGATTTGAGTTTTCTGCTATTTAGAATTAGTTTTTTTGATTCTTCACTTACTTTTTGTGCTTTTTTTTTTTTTTTTGCTTCTTTGTGCTTTTTGCTTTCACATCTTTCACTACGTTCAGCTCATTTAACAGTTTAGCTTAGTTTCAGCTTACTTCAGCTATTCAACAACTTCAGCAATCCGTTTCTGAATTCGGCTTATGCTACTGATTTCACAGTTCAACTAAAAATTAAACTGTTAAACTAGTCCTACTCAAACAACAAGTGTTTAGACCTTTTTGCTGTCCAGATTTTTAAATAATGTTCAGATTTCAGTTTTCTGCTGTTTAGGATTGATTTGTCCGGTCTTCACTTTTTGTGCTTTATTTACATTTTGGTGCTTTTTGCTTCTAAATCTTTCAAAACATTCAGCTCATTTTAACAGTTTTGCTTAGTTTCAGCTTCAGCAAATAGTTTCTGAATTCAGCATTTGATGCTAATTTCACAGTTCAGCTAAATGTAAAAATTAAACTGTTGAACTAGTCCTACTACAATAACAGGTGTTTAGACATTTTACCTGTCCAATTCTTTTAGACAGTGTTCACAGATTTGAGTTTTCTCCTATTTAGAATTAGTTTTTTTGATTCTTCACTTACTTTTTGTGCTTTTTTTTTTTTTTTTGCTTCTTTGTGCTTTTTGCTTTCACATCTTTCACTACGTTCAGCTCATTTAACAGTTTAGCTTAGTTTCAGCTTACTTCAGCTATTCAACAACTTCAGCAATCCGTTTCTGAATTCGGCTTATGCTACTCATTTCACAGTTCAACTAAAAATTAAACTGTTAAACTAGTCCTACTCAAACAACAAGTGTTTACACCTTTTTGCTTCCAGATTTTTAAATAATGTTCAGATTTCAGTTTTCTGCTGTTTAGGATTGATTTGTCCGGTCTTCACTTTTTGTGCTTTATTTACATTTTGGTGCTTTTTGCTTCTAAATCTTTCAAAACATTCAGCTCATTTTAACAGTTTTGCTTAGTTTCAGCTTCAGCAATTAGTTTCTGAATTCAGCATATGATGCTAATTTCACAGTTCAGCTAAATGTAAAAATTAAACTGTTGAACTAGTCCTACTAAAATAACAGGTGTTTAGACATTTTACCTGTCCAATTCTTTTAGACAGTGTTCACAGATTTGAGTTTTCTGCTATTTAGAATTAGTTTTTTTGATTCTTCACTTACTTTTTGTGCTTTTTTTTGCTTTTTGCTTTCACATCTTTCACTACGTTCAGCTCATTTAACAGTTTAGCTTAGTTTCAGCTTACTTCAGCTATTCAACAACTTCAGCAATCCGTTTCTGAATTCGGCTTATGCTACTCATTTCACAGTTCAACTAAAAATTAAACTGTTAAACTAGTCCTACTCAAACAACAAGTGTTTACACCTTTTTGCTGTCCAGATTTTTAAATAATGTTCAGATTTCAGTTTTCTGCTGTTTAGGATTGATTTGTCCGGTCTTCACTTTTTGTGCTTTATTTACATTTTGGTGCTTTTTGCTTCTAAATCTTTCAAAACATTCAGCTCATTTTAACAGTTTTGCTTAGTTTCAGCTTCAGCAATTAGTTTCTGAATTCAGCATTTGATGCTAATTTCACAGTTCAGCTAAATGTAAAAATTAAACTGTTGAACTAGTCCTACTAAAATAACAGGTGTTTAGACATTTTACCTGTCCAATTTTTTTAGACAGTGTTCACAGATTTGAGTTTTCTGCTATTTAGAATTAGTTTTCTTGATTCTTCACTTACTTTTTGTGCTTTTTTGCTTCTTTGTGCTTTTTGCTTTCACATCTTTCACTACATTCAGCTCATTTAACAGTTTAGCTTAGTTTCAGCTTACTTCAGCTATTCAACAACTTCAGCAATCAGTTACCAAATTTAGCATATACTGCTAATTTCACAGTTCAGCTAAATGTAAAAATTAAACTGTTAAACTAGTCCTACTGAAATAACAGGTGTTTACACATTTTAGCTGTCCAATTTGTTTAAACAGTGTTCACAGATTTGAGTTTTCTGCTATTTAGGATTAGTTTTCTTGATTCTTCACTTACTTTTTGTGCTTTTTTGCTTCTTTGTGCTTTTTGCTTTCACATCTTTCACTACATTCAGCTCATTTAACAGTTTAGCTTAGTTTCAGCTTACTTCAGCTATTCAACAACTTCAGCAATCAGTTAGCAAATTTAGCATAAGATCCTAATTTCACAGTTCAGCTAAATGTAAAAATTAAACTGTGAAACTAGTCCTACTGAAATAACAGGTGTTTAGACATTTTAGCTGTCCAATTTTTTTAAACAGTGTTCACAGATTTGAGTTTTCTGCTATTTAGGATTAGTTTTCTTGATTCTTCACTTACTTTTTGTGCTTTTTTTGCTTCTTTGTGCTTTTTGCTTTCACATCTTTCACTACATTCAGCTCATTTTGACAGTTTAGCTTAGTTTCAGCTTACTTCAGCTATTCAACAACTTCAGCAATTCGTTTCTGAATTCGGCTTATGCTACTCATTTCACAGTTCAACTAAATATAAAAATTAAACTGTTAAACTAGTCCTACTCAAACAACAAGTGTTTAGACCTTTTTGCTGTCCAGATTTTTAAAAATGTTCAGATTTCAGTTTTCTGAGGTTTAGGATTGTTTTGTCCGTTCTTCACTTTTTGTGCTTTATTTACATTTTGGTGCTTTTTGCTTCTAAATCTTTCAAAACATTCAGCTCATTTTAACAGTTTAGCTTAGTTTCAGCTTCAGCAATTAGTTTCTGAGTTCAGCATATGATATTAATTTCACAGTTCAGCTAAATGTAAAAATTAAACTGTTAAACTAGTCCTACTGAAATAACAGGTGTTTACACATTTTAGCTGTCCAATTTTTTTAAACAGTGTTCACAGATTTGACTTTTCTGCTATTTAGGATTAGTTTTTTTGATTCTTCAATTACTTTTTGTGCTTTTTTTGCTTCTTGGTGCTTTTTGCTTTCACATCTTTCACTACGTTCAGCTCATTTAACAGTTTAGCTTAGTTTCAGCTTACTTCAGCTATTCAACAACTTCAGCAATCCGTTTCTGAATCCGGCTTATGCTACTCATTTCACAGTTCAACAAAAAATTAAACTGTTAAACTAGTCCTACTCAAACAACAAGTGTTTACACCTTTTTGCTTCCAGATTTTTAAATAATGTTCAGATTTCAGTTTTCTGCTGTTTAGGATTGATTTGTCCGGTCTTCACTTTTTGTGCTTTATTTACATTTTGGTGCTTTTTGCTTCTAAATCTTTCAAAACATTCAGCTCATTTTAACAGTTTTGCTTAGTTTCAGCTTCAGCAATTAGTTTCTGAATTCAGCATATGATGCTAATTTCACAGTTCAGCTAAATGTAAAAATTAAACTGTTGAACTAGTCCTACTAAAATAACAGGTGCTAAAGACATTTTACCTGTCCAATTCTTTTAGACAGTGTTCACAGATTTGAGTTTTCTGCTATTTAGAATTAGTTTTTTGATTCTTCACTTACTTTTTGTGCTTTTTTTTTTGCTTCTTTGTGCTTTTTGCTTTCACATCTTTCACTACGTTCAGCTCATTTAACAGTTTAGCTTAGTTTCAGCTTACTTCAGCTATTCAACAACTTCAGCAATCCGTTTCTGAATTCGGCTTATGCTACTCATTTCACAGTTCAACTAAAAATTAAACTGTTAAACTAGTCCTACTCAAACAACAAGTGTTTACACCTTTTTGCTGTCCAGATTTTTAAATAATGTTCAGATTTCAGTTTTCTGCTGTTTAGGATTGATTTGTCCGGTCTTCACTTTTTGTGCTTTATTTACATTTTGGTGCTTTTTGCTTCTAAATCTTTCAAAACATTCAGCTCATTTTAACAGTTTTGCTTAGTTTCAGCTTCAGCAATTAGTTTCTGAATTCAGCATTTGATGCTAATTTCACAGTTCAGCTAAATGTAAAAATTAAACTGTTGAACTAGTCCTACTAAAATAACAGGTGTTTAGACATTTTACCTGTCCAATTTTTTTAGACAGTGTTCACAGATTTGAGTTTTCTGCTATTTAGAATTAGTTTTCTTGATTCTTCACTTACTTTTTGTGCTTTTTTGCTTCTTTGTGCTTTTTGCTTTCACATCTTTCACTACATTCAGCTCATTTAACAGTTTAGCTTAGTTTCAGCTTACTTCAGCTATTCAACAACTTCAGCAATCAGTTACCAAATTTAGCATATACTGCTAATTTCACAGTTCAGCTAAATGTAAAAATTAAACTGTTAAACTAGTCCTACTGAAATAACAGGTGTTTACACATTTTAGCTGTCCAATTTGTTTAAACAGTGTTCACAGATTTGAGTTTTCTGCTATTTAGGATTAGTTTTCTTGATTCTTCACTTACTTTTTGTGCTTTTTTGCTTCTTTGTGCTTTTTGCTTTCACATCTTTCACTACATTCAGCTCATTTAACAGTTTAGCTTAGTTTCAGCTTACTTCAGCTATTCAACAACTTCAGCAATCAGTTAGCAAATTTAGCATATACTGCTAATTTCACAGTTCAGCTAAATGTAAAGATTAAACTGTTAAACTTGTCCAACTGATATAACAGGTGTTTAGACATTTAAGCTGTCCAGATTTTTATACAATGTTCACAGATTAAAGTTTTTTTTTTTTTTTTTTTTTTTTTTTTTGCTATTTAGCATTATTTTTCTCTATTCTTCACTTACTTTTTGTGCTTTATTTGCTTGTTGGTGCTTTTTGCTTCTACATCTTTCAAGACATTCAGCTCATTTGGACAGTTTTGCTTTGTTTCAGCTTCAGTTAAGCTGTTTAGCAGCTTCAGTTCAGCTGTTCAGCAGCTTCAGCTTACAGTTTCAGCTATCCAGCATTCAAACAGCATTTGTGCAATAAATGCAATTTTTCTAGTTCTTCTTCTTATTCTGCTTCCGTACACTTTTTGAACCGCTTCTTCTCCTTCAAATTTTGAGCTATTTCAACTATTTTATACCAAAACGTTCAGCTCGTTAAGCTCTTTCCGGCTATTACTTTTGGCATTGATATCTTTAAAATTTTTCGAGTTATTAAGCTTTTTCTGCAAAAATTTTCCCATTGAAATGAATGGGATTGGTCAATTTTCAGCAAATTCCTATCACTTTTTTGACCTAAAACTCTACTGGGTTCCTTTTAACTCAGAGACTTCATTCAAAGTTTAACAAACTCACAAGACTTTCCTGTTTAACATATTAAAGAGGCTTTTTGATATCTTTTACGGTTTTTCTAAAATCGCAGGTAGAAGTTGAGGTACGACTTGAAATTTTCAGAAAAAATCACAAAAGTTATAATGGGGAAAGATAGGAGCAGTGACCCTCCCTTGCTCAATTTCTGGCATTGTAGCAAGAGAACCGTAGGTCCGATTGAAATAAGACACACACTGGCTTACAGCTAACAAAAATACCTTCGATTTGAGCTATAATTCATGACTGTACTACAAACATTGTGGTCGTACGGTTCATTTGTTTGAGAAAATTGAAATTTAAAAAAATCTCTCTCCCCACTCTAAGCTGAAGATTCCGCACTGTAACTTTTGAACTTCACATCTTCTGTGAACAACTCTTTACTACCCCCAGTCCGTTTGGACTACCAAAGCAAATTATAACTCAAAAAGTAGGAATTTTTGTCAGCTTTTCAGAATGGGTTTCATTTTATCTGTAAGTGTTACCGTTCTTTCCCTACAAGCCTCAGAAGGAGGAGAGAGCCAGATTCTCGCTCATTGAAACCCATGTTAAAGGAAGAGAGATTTTCTCCTCAGTTTGGCTTCAGACAGCTAAAAGTTTCTCGTCATAGCTTCTAGAAAATTCATGGTAGGCACATAAAAATACATACAGATGACCATCAAAGCCTTCTGCCGCTCACGCTTTTTGAATTTTTCAAATCGGTGCAGTACTTTTCGAATGGTGATGAGAAGTTTGACAGGTCCAATTTCACTTCTGAAGGACAGATTTTAAGGCTTCTCTCATTAACAGGAGTACAGCTGCAGGCCTCCAACAGCCAAGGGGAAAAGGCGGGAAAACAGTGCTGCTCTCTGATTGATTGAGAGTGTTCAACCATTTTCTGTCCAATCAGGATCCAGCACCCACACAAATGACACATCAAATCGACCAGTTTGAACTCAGCAATCTTGTATTCAATTTTAAATGCGTTATCTGTTACCATGGCAACACAAGAAGCTACATATCACTTTAATCAAGTCTCATAGGAATGAATATTAAAAAGCTGAATGTTGAGCCAATAACAGACTCCTGTTTTTGATCTTTTTGAACCATTTGTACTTCAAACTAGAAACATGTTCAATTTGATTGACCGTCAGAAGGTGGGAAAGTGCCCCGCTCCCTCCCAGCTCCCTGATTGGTTGAGAGAGGTCAATCATCTTCTGGCTAAATCGAATTACACACCCACGCATGTGAGGTATCAAATCGATCGGCTAGGCCTAAGGAATCCATCCATCCAACCAACCAACCAACCAACCAACCAACCATCCAACCGACCAACCATCCATCCATCCATCCTTCAATCCCTCCATCCATCCATCCATCCATCCATCCATCCATCCAACCATCCATCCAACCGACCAACCATCCATCCATCCATCCTTCAATCCCTCCATCCATCCATCCATCCGTCCATCCACCCATCCATCCAACCATCCAACCATCCAACCATCCAACCAACCAACCATCCATCCAACCAACCAACCAACCAACCATTCATCCATCCAACCAACCATCCATCCAGCCAACCATCCATCCATCCATCCATCCATCCATCCATCCATCCAACCATCCATCCAACCGACCAACCATCCATCCATCCTTCAATCCCTCCATCCATCCATCCATCCATCCATCCATCCATCCATCCAACCAACCATCCAACCATCCAACCAACCAACCAACCATCCATCCATCCAACCAACCAACCATCCATCCATCCATCCATCCATCCATCCATCCATCCATCCATCCAACCATTCATCCATCCAACCAACCATCCATCCAGCCAACCATCCATCCATCCAACCATCCATCCAACCGACCAACCATCCATCCATCCATCCTTCAATCCCTCCATCCATCCATCCATCCACCCATCCATCCAACCATCCAACCAACCAACCAACCATCCATCCAACCAACCAACCAACCAACCATCCATCCATCCATCCATCCAGCCAACCAACCATCCATCCATCCATCCATCCAACCAACCATCCATCCATCCAGCCAACCAACCAACCATCCATCCATCCATCCAACCAACCAACCAACCAACCATCCATCCGTCCTTCTATCCCTGCATCCATCCATCCATCCAACCAACCAACCAACCAACCATCCATCCAACCAACCAACCAACCAACCATCCATCCATCCATCCATCCATCCATCCATCCATCCATCCATCCAACCGACCAACCAGCCATCCATCCATCCTTCAATCCCTCCATCCATCCATCCATCCATCCATCCATCCATCCACCCATCCATCCAACCATCCAACCATCCATCCAACCAACCAACCAACCAACCATCCATCCAACCAACCAACCATCCAACCAACCAACCATCCATCCAACCATCCAACCAACCATCCATCCAACCATCCAACCATCCATCCATCCATCCAACCAACCAACCAACCGCATACACTTAAAACTAAAGTAGCAGCATAGCTGACATTTTAATGCTTGTCAGCTCATTTGAACAGTTTTGCTTTGTTTCAGCTTCAGCAATTAAATTCTGAATTCAGCATATGATCCTAATTTCACAGTTCAGCTAAATGTAAAAATTAAACTGTTAAACTAGTCCTACTGAAATAACAGGTGTTTACACATTTTAGCTGTCCAATTTTTTTAAACAGTGTTCACAGATTTGAGTTTTCTGCTATTTAGGGTTAGTTTTCTTGATTCTTCACTTACTTTTTGTGCTTTTTTTGCTTCTTTGTGCTTTTTGCTTTCACATCTTTCACTACATTCAGCTCATTTTGACAGTTTAGCTTAGTTTCAGCTTACTTCAGCTATTCAACAACTTCAGCAATTCGTTTCTGAATTTGGCTTATGCTACTCATTTCACAGTTCAACTAAATATAAAAATGAAACTATTAAACTAGTCCTACTCAAACAACAAGTGTTTAGACCTATTTGCTGTCCAGATTTTTAAATGATGTTGAGATTTCAGTTTTCTGAGTTTTAGGATTGTTTTGTCCGTTCTTCACTTTTTGTACTTTATTTACATTTTGGTGCTTTTTGCTTCTAAATCTTTCAAAATATTCCGCTCATTTTAACAGTTTAGCTTAGTTTCAGCTTCAGCAATTAGTTTCTGAATTCAGCATATGATGCTAATTTCACAGTTCAGCTAAATGTAACAATTAAACTGTTAAACTAGTCCTACTGAAATAACAGGTGTTTAGACATTTTAGCTGTCCAATTTTTTTAAACAGTGTTCACAGATTTGAGTTTTCTGCTATTTAGGATTACTTTTCTTGATTCTTCAATTACTTTTTGTGCTTTTTTTGCTTCTTTGTGCTTTTTGCTTTCACATCTTTCACTACATTCAGCTCATTTTGACAGTTTAGCTTAGTTTCAGCTTACTTCAGCTATTCAACAACTTCAGCAATCCGTTTCTGAATTCGGCTTATGCTACTCATTTCACAGTTCAACTAAATATAAAAATGAAACTGTTAAAATAGTCCTACTCAAACAACAAGTGTTTAGACCTTTTTGCTGTCCAGATTTTTAAAAATGTTCAGATTTCAGTTTTCTGAGGTTTAGGATTGTTTTGTCCGTTCTTCACTTTTTGTGCTTTATTTACATTTTGGTGCTTTTTGCTTCTAAATCTTTCAAAACATTCAGCTCGTTTTAACAGTTTTGCTTAGTTTCAGCTTCAGCAATTAGTTTCTGAATTCAGCATATGATGCTAATTTCACAGTTCAGCTAAATGTAAAAATTAAACTGTTGAACTAGTCCTACTAAAATAACAGGTGTTTAGACATTTTACCTGTCCAATTCTTTTAGACAGTGTTCACAGATTTGAGTTTTCTGCTATTTAGAATTAGTTTTTTTGATTCTTCACTTACTTTTTGTGCTTTTTTTTTGCTTCTTTGTGCTTTTTGCTTTCACATCTTTCACTACGTTCAGCTCATTTAACAGTTTAGCTTAGTTTCAGCTTACTTCAGCTATTCAACAACTTCAGCAATCCGTTTCTGAATTCGGCTTATGCTACTCATTTCACAGTTCAACTAAAAATTAAACTGTTAAACTAGTCCTACTCAAACAACAAGTGTTTTCACCTTTTTGCTGTCCAGATTTTTAAATAATGTTCAGATTTCAGTTTTCTGCTGTTTAGGATTGATTTGTCCGGTCTTCACTTTTTGTGCTTTATTTACATTTTGGTGCTTTTTGCTTCTAAATCTTTCAAAAACATTCAGCTCATTTTAACAGTTTTGCTTAGTTTCAGCTTCAGCAAATAGTTTCTGAATTCAGCATTTGATGCTAATTTCACAGTTCAGCTAAATGTAAAACTTAAACTGTTGAACTAGTCCTACTAAAATAACAGGTGTTTAGACATTTTACCTGTCCAATTTTTTTAGACAGTGTTCGCAGATTTGAGTTTTCTGCTATTTAGGATTAGTTTTCTTGATTCTTCACTTACTTTTTGTGCTTTTTTGCTTCTTTGTGCTTTTTGCTTTCACTTCTTTCACTACATTCAGCTCATTTAACAGTTTAGCTTAGTTTCAGCTTACTTCAGCTATTCAACAACTTCAGCAATCCGTTTCTGAATTCGGCTTATGCTACTCATTTCACAGTTCAACTAAAAATTAAACTGTTAAACTAGTCCTACTCAAACAACAAGTGTTTAGACCTTTTTGCTGTCCAGATTTTCAAATAATGTTCAGATTTCAGTTTTCTGCTGTTTAGGATTGATTTGTCCGGTCTTCACTTTTTGTGCTTTATTTACATTTTGGTGCTTTTTGCTTCTAAATCTTTCAAAACATTCAGCTCATTTTAACAGTTTTGCTTAGTTTCAGCTTCAGCAAATAGTTTCTGAATTCAGCATATGATGCTAATTTCACAGTTCAGCTAAATGTAAAAATTAAACTGTTGAACTAGTCCTACTACAATAACAGGTGTTTAGACATTTTACCTGTCCAATTCTTTTAGACAGTGTTCACAGATTTGAGTTTTCTGCTATTTAGGATTAGTTTTCTTGATTCTTCACCTACTTTTTGTGCTTTTTTGCTTCTTTGTGCTTTTTGCTTTCACATCTTTCACTACATTCAGCTCATTCAACAGTTTAGCTTAGTTTCAGCTTACTTCAGCTGTTCAACAACTTCAGCAATCAGTTACCAAATTTAGCATATACTGCTAATTTCACAGTTCAGCTAAATGTAAAGATTAAACAGTTAAACTTGTCCAACTGATATAACAGGTGTTTAGATATTTAAGCTGTCCAGATTTTTATACAATGTTCACAGATTAAAGGTTTTTATTTTTATTTTTATATATTTTTTTTTGCTATTTAGCATTATTTTCTCTATTCTTCACTTACTTTTTGTGCTTTATTTGCTTGTTGGTGCTTTTTGCTTCTACATCTTTCAAGACATTCAGCTCATTTTGACAGTTTTGCTTTGTTTCAGCTTCAGTTAAGCTGTTCAGCAGCTTCAGCTCAGCTGTTCAGCAGCTTCAGCTTACAGTTTCAGCTATCCAGCATTCAAACAGCATTTGTGCAATAAATGCAATTTTTCTAGTTGTTTGAATGCTGTTAAGCATTCAAACTATTGTTTTCCTGTTTTTCTTTATTCTTCTTATTCTGCTTCCGTACACTTTTTGAACCGCTTCTTCTCCTTCAAATTTTGAGCTATTTCAACTATTTTATACCAAAACGTTCAGCTCGTTAAGCTCTTTCCGGCTATTACTTTTGGCATTGATATCTTTAAAATTTTTCGAGTTATTAAGCTTTTTCTGCAAAAATTTTCCCATTGAAATGAATGGGATTGGTCAATTTTCAGCAAATTCCTATCACTTTTTTGACCTAAAACTCTACTGGGTTCCTTTTAACTCAGAGACTTCATTCAAAGTTTAACAAACTCACAAGACTTTCCTGTTTAACATATTAAAGAGGCTTTTTGATATCTTTTACGGTTTTTCTAAAATCGCAGGTAGAAGTTGAGGTACGACTTGAAATTTTCAGAAAAAATCACAAAAGTTATAATGGGGAAAGATAGGAGCAGTGACCCTCCCTTGCTCCATTTCTGGCATTGTAGCAAGAGAACCGTAGGTCCGATTGAAATGAAACACACACTGGCTTACAGCTAACAAAAATACCTTCGTTTTGAGCTATAATCCATGACTGTACTCCAAACATTGTGGTCGTACGGTTAACTTGTTTGAGAAAATTCAAATTTAAAAAAATGTCTCTCCCCACTGTAAACTGAAGATTCCGCACTCTAACTTTTGAACTTCACATCTTCTGTGAACAACTCTTTACTACCCCCAGACCGTTTGGACTACCAAAACAAATTATAACTCAAAAAGTAGGAATTTTTGTCAGCTTTTCAGAATGGGTTTCATTTTCTCTGTAGGTGTTACCGTTCTTTAGCTACAAGCCTCAGAAGGAGGAGAGACCCAGATTCTGTCTCATTGAAACCCATGTTAAAGGAAGAGAGATTTTCTCCTGAGATCGGCTTCACACAGCTAAAAGTTTCTC
>NC_091745.1:32988723-32996223 GCF_043380555.1 Nothobranchius furzeri
GACCTTTTTGCTGTCCAGATTTTTAAATAATGTTCAGATTTCAGTTTTCTGCTGTTTAGGATTGATTTGTCCGGTCTTCACTTTTTGTGCTTTATTTACATTTTGGTGCTTTTTGCTTCTAAATCTTTCAAAACATTCAGCTCATTTGAACAGTTTTGCTAAGTTTCAGCTTCAGCAATTAGTTTCTGAATTCAGCATATGATGCTTATTTCACAGTTCAGCTAAATGTAAAAATTAAACTGTTAAACTAGTCCTACTGAAATAACAGGTGTTTAGACATTTTAGCTGTCCAATTTTTTAAACAGTTTTCACAGATTTGTTTTCTGCTATTTAGGATTAGTTTTCTTGATTCTTCACTTACTTTTTGTGCTTTTTTTCTGCTTCTTTGTGCTTTTTGCTTTCACATCTTTCACTACATTCAGCTCATTTAACAGTTTAGCTTAGTTTCAGCTTACTTCAGCTATTCAACAACTTCAGCAATCCGTTTCTGAATTCGGCTTATGCTACTCATTTCACAGTTCAACTAAAAATTAAACTGTTAAACTAGTCCTACTCAAACAACAAGTGTTTAGACCTTTTTGCTGTCCAGATTTTTAAATAATGTTCAGATTTCAGTTTTCTGCTGTTTAGGATTGATTTGTCCGGTCTTCACTTTTTGTGCTTTATTTACATTTTGGTGCTTTTTGCTTCTAAATCTTTCAAAACATTCAGCTCGTTTTAACAGTTTTGCTTAGTTTCAGCTTCAGCAATTAGTTTCTGAATTCAGCATATGATGCTAATTTCACAGTTCAGCTAAATGTAAAAATTTAACTGTTGAACTAGTCCTACTAAAATAACAGGTGTTTAGACATTTTACCTGTCCAATTCTTTTAGACAGTGTTCACAGATTTGAGTTTTCTGCTATTTAGAATTAGTTTTTTTGATTCTTCACTTACTTTTTGTGCTTTTTTTTTGCTTCTTTGTGCTTTTTGCTTTCACATCTTTCACTACGTTCAGCTCATTTAACAGTTTAGCTTAGTTTCAGCTTACTTCAGCTATTCAACAACTTCAGCAATCCGTTTCTGAATTCGGCTTATGCTACTCATTTCACAGTTCAACTAAAAATTAAACTGTTAAACTAGTCCTACTCAAACAACAAGTGTTTAGACCTTCTTGCTGTCCAGATTTTTAAATAATGTTCAGATTTCAGTTTTCTGCTGTTTAGGATTGATTTGTCCGGTCTTCACTTTTTGTGCTTTATTTACATTTTGGTGCTTTTTGCTTCTAAATCTTTCAAAACATTCAGCTCATTTTAACAGTTTTGCTTAGTTTCAGCTTCAGCAAATAGTTTCTGAATTCAGCATTTGATGCTAATTTCACAGTTCAGCTAAATGTAAAAATTAAACTGTTGAACTAGTCCTACTACAATAACAGGTGTTTAGACATTTTACCTGTCCAATTCTTTTAGACAGTGTTCACAGATTTGAGTTTTCTGCTATTTATAATTAGTTTTTTTGATTCTTCACTTACTTTTTGTGCTTTTTTTTGCTTCTTTGTGCTTTTTGCTTTCACATCTTTCACTACGTTCAGCTCATTTAACAGTTTAGCTTAGTTTCAGCTTACTTCAGCTATTCAACAACTTCAGCAATCCGTTTCTGAATTCGGCTTATGCTACTCATTTCACAGTTCAACTAAAAATTAAACTGTTAAACTAGTCCTACTCAAACAACAAGTGTTTAGACCTTTTTGCTGTCCAGATTTTTAAATAATGTTCAGATTTCAGTTTTCTGCTGTTTAGGATTGATTTGTCCGGTCTTCACTTTTTGTGCTTTATTTACATTTTGGTGCTTTTTGCTTCTAAATCTTTCAAAACATTCAGCTCATTTTAACAGTTTTGCTTAGTTTCAGCTTCAGCAAATAGTTTCTGAATTCAGCATTTGATGCTAATTTCACAGTTCAGCTAAATGTAAAAATTAAACTGTTGAACTAGTCCTACTACAATAACAGGTGTTTAGACATTTTACCTGTCCAATTCTTTTAGACAGTGTTCACAGATTTGAGTTTTCTGCTATTTATAATTAGTTTTTTTGATTCTTCACTTACTTTTTGTGCTTTTTTTTTTGCTTCTTTGTGCTTTTTGCTTTCACATCTTTCACTACGTTCAGCTCATTTAACCGTTTAGCTTAGTTTCAGCTTACTTCAGCTATTCAACAACTTCAGCAATCCGTTTCTGAATTCGGCTTATGCTACTCATTTCACAGTTCAACTAAAAATTAAACTGTTAAACTAGTCCTACTCAAACAACAAATGTTTACACCTTTTTGCTTCCAGATTTTTAAATAATGTTCAGATTTCAGTTTTCTGCTGTTTAGGATTGATTTGTCCGGTCTTCACTTTTTGTGCTTTATTTACATTTTGGTGCTTTTTGCTTCTAAATCTTTCAAAACATTCAGCTCATTTTAACAGTTTTGCTTAGTTTCAGCTTCAGCAATTAGTTTCTGAATTCAGCATATGATGCTAATTTCACAGTTCAGCTAAATGTAAAAATTAAACTGTTGAACTAGTCCTACTAAAATAACAGGTGTTTAGACATTTTACCTGTCCAATTCTTTTAGACAGTGTTCACAGATTTGAGTTTTCTGCTATTTAGAATTAGTTTTTTTGATTCTTCACTTACTTTTTGTGCTTTTTTTTTGCTTCTTTGTGCTTTTTGCTTTCACATCTTTCACTACGTTCAGCTCATTTAACAGTTTAGCTTAGTTTCAGCTTACTTCAGCTATTCAACAACTTCAGCAATCCGTTTCTGAATTTGGCTTATGCTACTCATTTCACAGTTCAACTAAAAATTAAACTGTTAAACTAGTCCTACTCAAACAACAAGTGTTTAGACCTTTCTGCTGTCCAGATTTTTAAATAATGTTCAGATTTCAGTTTTCTGCTGTTTAGGATTGATTTGTCCGGTCTTCACTTTTTGTGCTTTATTTACATTTTGGTACTTTTTGCTTCTAAATCTTTCAAAACATTCAGCTCATTTTAACAGTTTTGCTTAGTTTCAGCTTCAGCAATTAGTTTCTGAATTCAGCATTTGATGCTAATTTCACAGTCCAGCTAAATGTAAAAATTAAACTGTTTAACTAGTCCTACTAAAATAACAGGTGTTTAGACATTTTACCTGTCCAATTTTTTTAGACAGTGTTCACAGATTTGAGTTTTCTGCTATTTAGAATTAGTTTTCTTGATTCTTCACTTACTTTTTGTGCTTTTTTGCTTCTTTGTGCTTTTTGCTTTCACATCTTTCACTACATTCAGCTCATTTAACAGTTTAGCTTAGTTTCAGCTTACTTCAGCTATTCAACAACTTCAGCAATCAGTTACCAAATTTAGCATATACTGCTAATTTCACAGTTCAGCTAAATGTAAAAATTAAACTGTTAAACTAGTCCTACTGAAATAACAGGTGTTTACACATTTTAGCTGTCCAATTTTTTTAAACAGTGTTCACAGATTTGAGTTTTCTGCTATTTAGGATTAGTTTTCTTGATTCTTCACTTACTTTTTGTGCTTTTTTGCTTCTTTGTGCTTTTTGCTTTCACATCTTTCACTACATTCAGCTCATTTAACAGTTTAGCTTAGTTTCAGCTTACTTCAGCTATTCAACAACTTCAGCAATCAGTTAGCAAATTTAGCATATACTGCTAATTTCACAGTTCAGCTAAATGTAAAGATTAAACTGTTAAACTTGTCCAACTGATATAACAGGTGTTTAGACATTTAAGCTGTCCAGATTTTTATACAATGTTCACAGATTAAAGTTTTTTTTTCTTTCTTGCTATTTAGCATTATTTTTCTCTATTCTTCACTTACTTTTTGTGCTTTATTTGCTTGTTGGTGCTTTTTGCTTCTACATCTTTCAAGAAATTGAGCTCATTTGGACAGTTTTGCTTTGTTTCAGCTTCAGTTAAGCTGTTCAGCAGCTTCAGCTTACAGTTTCAGCTATCCAGCATTCAAACAGCATTTGTGCAATAAATGCAATTTTTCTAGTTGTTTGAATGCTGTTAAGCATTCAAACTATTGTTTTCCTGTTTTTCTTTATTCTTCTTATTCTGCTTCCGTACACTTTTTGAACCGCTTCTTCTCCTTCAAATTTTGAGCTATTTCAACTATTTTATACCAAAACGTTCAGCTCGTTAAGCTCTTTCCGGCTATTACTTTTGGCATTGATATCTTTAAAATTTTTCGAGTTATTAAGCTTTTTCTGCAAAAATTTTCCCATTGAAATGAATGGGATTGGTCAATTTTCAGCAAATTCCTATCACTTTTTTGACCTAAAACTCTACTGGGTTCCTTTTAACTCAGAGACTTCATTCAAAGTTTAACAAACTCACAAGACTTTCCTGTTTAACATATTAAAGAGGCTTTTTGATATCTTTTACGGTTTTTCTAAAATCGCAGGTAGAAGTTGAGGTACGACTTGAAATTTTCAGAAAAAATCACAAAAGTTTTAATGGGGAAAGATAGGAGCAGTGACCCTCCCTTGCTCCATTTCTGGCATTGTAGCAAGAGAACCGTAGGTCCGATTGAAATGAGATACACACTGGCTTACAGCTAACAAAAATACCTTCGTTTTGAGCTATAATTCATGACTGTACTACAAACATTGTGGTCGTACGGTTTATTTGTTTGAGAAAATTGAAATTTAAAAAAATGTCTCTCCTCACTCTGAGCTGAAGATTCCGCACTCTAACTTTTGAACTTCACATCTTCTGTGAACAACTCTTTACTACCCCCAGACCGTTTGGACTACCAAAGCAAATTATAACTCAAAAAGTAGGAATTTTTGTCAGCTTTTCAGAATGGGTTTCATTTTATCTGTAAGTGTTACCGTTCTTTCCCTACAAGCCTCAGAAGGAGGAGAGAGCCAGATTCTTGCTCATTGAAACCCATGTTAAAGGAAGAGAGATTTTCTCCTCAGTTCGGCTTCAGACAGCTAAAAGTTTCTCGTCATAGCTTCTAGAAAATTCATGGTAGGCACATAAAAATACACACAGATGACCATCAAAGCCTTCTGCCGCTCACGCTTTTTGAATTTTTCAAATCAGTGCAGTACTTTTCGAATGGTGATGAGAAGTTTGACAGGTCCAATTTCACTTCTGAAGGACAGATTTAAAGGCTTCTCTCATTAACAGGAGTACAGCTGCAGGCCTCCAACAGCCAAGGGGAAAAGGCGGGAAAACGGTGCTGCTCTCTGATTGGTTGATAGTGTTCAACCATTTTCTGTCCAATCAGGATCCAGCACCCACACAAATGACACATCAAATCGACCAGTTTGAACTCAGCAATCTTGTATTCAATTTTAAATGCGTTATCTGTTACCATGGCAACACAAGAAGCTACATATCACTTTAATCAAGTCTCATAGGAATGAATATTAAAAAGCTGAATGTTGAGCCAATAACAGACTCCTGTTTTTGATCTTTTTGAACCATTTGTACTTCAAACTAGAAACATGTTCAATTTGATTGACCGTCAGAAGGTGGGAAAGTGCCCCGCTCCCTCCCAGCTCCCTGATTGGTTGAGAGAGGTCAATCATCTTCCGGCTAAATGGAATTACACACCCACGCATGTGAGGCATCAAATCGATCGGCTAGGCCTAAGGAATCCATCCATCCATCCAACCAACCAACCAACCAACCATCCATCCATCCAGCCAGCCAACCAACCATCCATCCATCCATCCATCCATCCAACCAACCATCCATCCATCCGTCCTATCCCTGCATCCATCCATCCATCCATCCATCCATCCAACCAACCAACCAACCATCCATCCATCCATCCATCCAACCGACCAACAGACCAACCATCCATTCATCCATCCATCCATCCTTCAATCCCTCCATCCCTCCAAGCAACCAACCAACTAACCAACAAACCAACCATCCATCCATCCATCCATCCAACCAACCAACCAACCAACCAACCATCCATCCATCCATCCATCCATCCATCCATCCAACCAACCAACCAACCAACCAACCATCCATGCATCCATCCAACCAACCAACCCCATACACTTAAAACTAAAGTAGCAGCATAGCTGACATTTTAATGCTAGTCAGCTCATTTGAACAGTTTTGCTTAGTTTCAGCTTCAGCAATTAGTTTCTGAATTCAGCATATGATGCTTATTTCACAGTTCAGCTAAATGTAAAAATTAAACTGTTAAACTAGTCCTACTGAAATAACAGGTGTTTAGACATTTTAGCTGTCCAATTTTTTAAACAGTTTTCACAGATTTGTTTTCTGCTATTTAGGATTAGTTTTCTTGATTCTTCACTTACTTTTTGTGCTTTTTTTTTTTTGCTTCTTTGTGCTTTTTGCTTTCACATCTTTCACTACGTTCAGCTCATTTAACAGTTTAGCTTAGTTTCAGCTTACTTCAGCTATTCAACAACTTCAGCAATCCGTTTCTGAATTCGGCTTATGCTACTCATTTCACAGTTCAACTAAATATAAAAATTAAACTGTTAAACTAGTCCTACTCAAACAACAAGTGTTTAGACCTTTTTGCTGTCCAGATTTTTAAATAATGTTCAGATTTCAGTTTTCTGCTGTTTAGGATTGATTTGTCCGGTCTTCACTTTTTGTGCTTTATTTACATTTTGGTGCTTTTTGCTTCTAAATCTTTCAAAACATTCAGCTCGTTTTAACAGTTTTGCTTAGTTTCAGCTTCAGCAATTAGTTTCTGAATTCAGCATATGATGCTAATTTCACAGTTCAGCTAAATGTAAAAATTAAACTGTTGAACTAGTCCTACTAAAATAACAGGTGTTTAGACATTTTACCTGTCCAATTCTTTTAGACAGTGTTCACAGATTTGAGTTTTCTGCTATTTAGAATTAGTTTTTTTGATTCTTCACTTACTTTTTGTGCTTTTATTTTTGCTTCTTTGTGCTTTTTGCTTTCACATCTTTCACTACGTTCAGCTCATTTAACAGTTTAGCTTAGTTTCAGCTTACTTCAGCTATTCAACAACTTCAGCAATCCGTTTCTGAATTCGGCTTATGCTACTCATTTCACAGTTCAACTAAAAATTAAACTGTTAAACTAGTCCTACTCAAACAACAAGTGTTTAGACCTTTTTGCTGTCCAGATTTTTAAATAATGTTCAGATTTCAGTTTTCTGCTGTTTAGGATTGATTTGTCCGGTCTTCACTTTTTGTGCTTTATTTACATTTTGGTGCTTTTTGCTTCTAAATCTTTCAAAACATTCAGCTCGTTTTAACAGTTTTGCATAGTTTCAGCTTCAGCAATTAGTTTCTGAATCCAGCATATGATGCTAATTTCACAGTTCAGCTAAATGTAAAAATTAAACTGTTGAACTAGTCCTACTAAAATAACAGGTGTTTAGACATTTTACCTGTCCAATTCTTTTAGACAGTGTTCACAGATTTGAGTTTTCTGCTATTTAGAATTAGTTTTTTTGATTCTTCACTTACTTTTTGTGCTTTTTTTTTGCTTC